>NC_057795.1:440887223-441187223 GCF_018294505.1 Triticum aestivum
GCTTGCATTAGAGTAGTGTAGCATGTTACTGCTTTCCGTTAATCCTATTCTGATGCATAGCCTGTCATTGTTGCTACAGTCATTGATACCTTACCCGCAATCCTAAATGCTTAGTATATGATGCTAGTTTATCATCATTGGCCCTACATTCTTGTCAGTCTGCCTTGCTATACTATTGGGTCGTGATCACTCGGGAGGTGATCACGGGTATATACTATACATACATACATACTATACAGATGGTGACTAAAGTCGGGTCAGCTCGATGAGTACCCGCAAGTGATTCTGATGAGGGGGCTGAAAGGACAGGTGGCTCCATCCCGGTAGAGGTGGGCCTGGGTTCCCGACGGCCCCCGACTGTTACTTTGTGGCGGAGCGACAGGGCAGGTTGAGACCGCCTAGGAGAGAGGTGGGCCTGGTCCTGGTCGGCGTTCGCGGATACTTAACACGCTTAACGAGATCTTGGTATTTGATCTGAGTTGGGTCGTTGACCTTATACGCACTATCCATCTATGTGGGAGTAGTTATGGGTATCCCGGCGTTGTGGTATCAGCCGAAGCATTTCGTGACGTCAGCGACGGAGCGGCGCGCGCCGGATTGGACTGGAACACCTGCTAGGCTAGGTCTGCTTTCGGCCGCCCTCGCAACGTGCAGGTGTGCTAAGGGCGATGGGCCCAGACCCCTGTGCGCTTAGGTTTAGACTGGCGTGCTGACCTCTCTCTTATGCCTAGGTGGGGCTGCGACGTGTTGATCTTCCGCGGCCGGGCATGACCCAGGAAAGTGTGTCCGGCCAAATGGGATCAAGCGTGTTGGGTTATGTGGTGCACCCCTGCAGGGAAGTTAAATCTATTCGAATAGCTGTGATCTTCGGTAACAGGACGACTTGGAGTTGTACCTTGACCTTATGACAACTAGAACGGGATACTTAATAAAACACACCCTTCCAAGTGCCAGATATAACCCGGTGGTCGCTCTCTCTCAGGGTTACGAGGAGGGGATCGCCGGGTAGGATTATGCTATGCGATGTTACTTGGAGGACTTCAACCTACCCTCTTCTACCTGTTGCAAGACGGAGGTGACCAGAAGCGTAGTCTTCGATAAGACTAGCTATCCCCCTCTTATTCTGGCATTCTGCAGTTCAGTCCACTGATATGGCCCTTTACACATATATCCATGCATATGTAGTGTATCTCCTTGCTTGCGAGTACTTTGGATGAGTACTCACGGTTGCCTTGTTCCCCCTTTTCCTCCCTTTCTTTACCCGGTTGCTGCGACCAGACGATGGAGCCCAGGAGCCAGACGCCACCGTCGATGACGACTACTACCCCGGAGGTGCCTACTACTACGTGCAGCCCGCTGACGACGACCAGGAGTAGTTAGGAGGATCCCAGGCAGGAGGCCTGCGCCTCTTTCGATCTGTATCCCAGTTTGTGCTAGCCTTCTTAAGGCAAACTCGTTTAACTTATGTCTGTACTCAGATATTGTTGCTTCCGCTGACTCGTCTATGATCGAGCACTTGTATTCGAGCCCTCGAGGCCCCTGGCTTGTATTATGATGCTTGTATGACTTATTTATGTTTTAGAGTTGTGTTGTGATATCTTCCCGTGAGTCCCTGATCTTGATCGTACACATTTGCGTGCATGATTAGTGTACGATTAAATTGGGGGCGTCACACCCTCGTCGGAGAGAACTCAGGGGTCGGGCCACCTATGTCTTGGCGAAGGAGGTCGAGCGCACTGTAGGCGCCACTTCATCTAAGTGAGGGCCTTGGAGCCCCCGGAGAATGAGAAGGATGCGTCACGCGACCCGCCTCAGCCAATGTAGTACTCGAGGCGGGTGCGTGACTTTGGCTGGGATAGTGGATCCTCCTTCCAGACGGTGGTAAGCGTTGCTTGGTGTTTGTCTAGCAACACTGCAGGGACGAGAACTCCTCTTGATGCAGCATCTGGTCGGGATGTCGTGGTTCGACGGTGGGAGTGCTGGCAGCTACCTTAGAGCGTTGATGATAGCTGCGGCTAGTCCGACCAAGAGCTGTTGCTCCTCCTCCATGGTGTGAGGCATCGACGGCTATGGCCCGGCGGCACCTCCTCGTCTGATCTCGCCATGTCCTTGTAGCCCATGTTGTCGTCGTCCACTAGCATGTTTCATCAATTTCGTCTTATCCATATACAAGAGGAATATTAGGATGCTCCCAACTTGACTTCAACCATAACCGAATGGCTAATAGGTGTCGTCGGCAATTTTGTGAGGGTCAATATGGACTTTGTTCTTTGTATAAATAAGAAAGAAAACAATTCTATGAAGTTACAGAACTGTGCTAAACTAGAAAATATATAATTGTTGCATTGATGGTGCTACCATTTCATTTTTGGGGTGTCTAATAAACATCTAGCTAATTTTCAATCATGCGATACATGCTAGTTGGAGTGGATAGAACATACAAAATATTTTGAACGATGCAAAATAAAAAATCATCTAGCTCAAAGATAGACAGGCCCACTCCATGTTTTGTTGTTCCTACATGACACGTCCTACCATTGCTTTATATTTCTATGTTGGTCATTTTCACCATATGTTTGTTCAACATGTTAATGTTGGGGAACGTAGCATGCAATTTCAAAAAAAAATCTACGCTCATGAAAGATCTATCTAGGAGATGCATAGCAACAAAAGGGGGAGAGTGTGTCTACGTACCCTCGTAGACCGTAAGCGGAAGTGTTTGACAACACGGTTGATGTAGTCGAACTTCTTCTAGCTCCGACCGATCAAGTACCGAACGTACGACACCTTCGACTTCTACACACCTTTAGCTCGATGACATCCCTCGCCCTCTTGATCCAGCAAGATGTTGAGGAAGTAGATGAGTTCCATCAGCACGACGGCGTGGTGACGGTGATGGTGAAGTGATCCGTGCAGGGCTTTGCCTAAGCACAGCGAGAATATGACCGGGGGTGTAAACTGTGGAGGGGGGCGCCGCACACGACTAACAATTGATGTCCTGTGTTCTAGGAGCCCCTTCCCCACATATATATAGGTTGGAGGGGAGGAGAGGCAGCCAGGGGGCGCCCCAAGTAGGCCGAATCCTACTTGGGGTCTTCCCCAATTCGGCCTCCCCCTTCCATAATTGTCAGAGAAGAAAAGGGAAGGGGGGAGAGAAGGAAGGGGGGCGAACCCCCTTTTCTCCTTCTCCTATTCGGCCTCCTTCCATAGGGTGGCGTGCCACCCCTTGTGGGCTGGTGTGCTGCCCTCTCATGGCCCATATGGCCCATATCTTCTCCCCGGGGGTTCCGGTAACCCCTCCGGTAGTCTGATATGTATCTGGTACCCTCCGGAACACTTCCGGTGTGCGAATACTATCGTCCTATATACCAATATTTACCTCTCGGCCATTTTGAGACTCCTCGTCATGTATGTGATCTCATCCGGGACTCTGAACAACATTCGGTTACCGAATCACATAACTCATATAATACAATATCATCATCGAACGTTAAGCGTGCGGACCCTACGGGTTCGAGAACTATATAGACATGACCGAGGCACCTCTCCGGTCAATAACCAATAGCGAAACCTAGATGCTCATATTGGCTCCCACATATTCTACGAAGATCTTTATTGGTCGAACCGTTATGGCAACATACGTTATTCCCTTTGTCATCGGTATGTTACTTGCTCGAGATTCGATCGTCGGTATCTTCATACCTAGTTCAATCATGTTACCAGCAAGTCTCTTTACTCGTTCCGTAATACATCATGCTGCAACTAACTCATTAGTCACTTTTCTTGAAGGCTTCTTATGGTGTGTATTATCGAGAGGGTCTAGAGATACCTTTCTGATACTCGGAGTGACAAATCCTAATCTTGATCTATGCCAACCCAACAAAACACCTTCAGAGAAACCTGTAGAGCATCTTTATAATCACCCAGTTACATTGTGACGTCTGATAGCACACAAGGCATTCCTCTGGTATCCGGGAGTTGCATAATCTCATAGTCGAAGGAATGTGTATTTGACATGAAGAAAGCAATAGCAATAAAACTGAACGATCATAATGCTAAGCTAACGAATGGATCTTGTCCATTGATACGTCCATTTTGCATCATGCTTTTATGACAATATTTATTGCATTATGGGCTGTTATTTCACGTTTTGTCACAATACTTATGGTTATTCTCTCTTATTTTACAAGGTTTACATGAAGAGGGAGAATGCTGGCAGCTAGAATTCTGGGCTGGAAAAGGAGCAAATATTGGAGGCCTATTCTGCGTAACTCCAAAAGTCCTGAAACTCCACGGAATACCTTAAAATAAATAAAGAAAAATCGTCGCCAAAGATGAAGGCCAGGGGTCCCACACCCTGCTCACGAGGGTGGGGGGCGCGCCCTCCCCCCTAGGCGTGCCCCCTACCTCGTGGGCCCCCTGGTGGCTCTCCGACGCCCATCTTCTCCTATATGAAGTCTTTCAATGAGAAAATAATAGAAGGCAACCTTGCGGGACGAGACTCCGCCGCCATGAGGCGAAACCGTGGCGGAACCAATCTAGGGCTCCATCAGAGCTGTTCTACCGGGGACACTTCCCTCCGGGAGGGGGAAATCATCACCATCGTCATCACCAACGCTCCTCTCATCGGGAGAGGGCAATCTCCATCAACATCTTCATCAGCACCATCTCATCTCCAAACCCTAGTTCATCTCTTGTATCCAATTCTTGTCTCCAAGTTCGGGATTGGTGCTAGTAGGTTGCTAGTAGTGTTGATTACTCCTTGTAGTTGATGCTAGTTGGTTTATTTGGTGGAAGATCATATGTTCAGATCCTTTATGCATATTAGTACCCCTTTGATCATGAACATGAATATGCTTTGTGAATAATTACGTTTGTTCCTGAGGACAAGGGAGAAGTCTTGCTATTAGTAGTCATGTGAATTTGGTATTCGTTCGATATTTTGATAAGATGTATGTTGTCTAGCCTCTAGTGGTGTTATGTGAACGTCGACTACATAACACTTCACCATTATTTGGGCCTAGAGGAAGGCATTGGGAAGTAATAAGTAGATGATGGGTTGCTAGAGTGATAGAAGCTTAAACCCTAGTTTATGCGTTGCTTCGTAAGGGGCTGATTTGGATCCATATGTTTCATGCTATGGTTAGGTTTACCTTAATACTTTTGTTGTAGTTGCGGATGCTTGCAATAGAGGTTAATCATAAGTGGGATGCTTGTTCAAGTAAGAACAACACCCAAGCACCGGTCCACCCACATATCAATTATCAAAGTACCGAACGCGAATCATATGAGCGTGATGAAAACTAGCTTGACGATATTCCCATGTGTCCTCGGGAGCGCTTTTCCTATTATAAGAGTTTGTCCAGGCTTGTCCTTTGCTACAAAAAGGATTGGGCCACCTTGCTGCACTTTATTTACTTTTGTTACTTGTTGCTCGTTACAATTTATCTTATCACAAAACTATCTGTTACCACTTATTTCAGTACTTGCAGAGAATACCTTGCTGAAATCCGTTTATCATTTCCTTCTACTCCTCGTTGGGTTCGACACTCTTACTTATCTAAAGGACTACGGTAGATCCCCTATACTTGTGGGTCATTAAGACTCTTTTCTGGCGCCGTTGCCGGGGAGTGAAGCACCTTTGGTAGGTGGAATTAGGTAAGGAAAAATTTATGTAGTGTGCTGAAATTTTCTGTCACTTGTTACTATGGAAAGTAATTGTCTGAGGGGCTTGTTCGGGGTATCTTCACCCCGTCCAGTAGAGCAAAGAGTTGCTCCTCAACCTACTCAACCTACTGAACCTATTGAAAATGAAATTCCTTTTGAGATTCCTTCGGGTATGATGGAAAAACTGCTAGCTAACACTTTTACAGGAGATGGAACAAAGCATCCTGATGAACATCTACGTTATGTGGATGATGTTTGTGGACTATGTGGATTCCTTCGGGTATGATGGAACAAAGTATTACACTATGCATCTTGTTCATCGTGATCACAATTATATATATAATTTTTGGCCTCACGAAGGAGAAAGCATCGCTCAAGATTGGGGGAGACTTAAATCAATGTTATATTCATGGCCCAATCATGAGCTCGCAAGAGAAGTGATTATGCAAAGTTTTTATGCTCGGCTTTCTGATAACAATCGCACCATGCTCGATACTTCTTGTACTCGCTCTTTTATGACGAAGACTATTGAATATAGATGGAATTTATTGGATAGAATTAAACACAACTCTGAAGATTGGGACCTCGACGCAGGTAAGGAGTCAAGTATGACACCTAAGTTTGATTGTGTTAAATCTTTTATGGATACCGATATTTTCCGTAAGTTTAGCACTAAATATGGACTTGACTCTGAGATAGTAGCTTCTTTCTATGAATCTTTTGCTACTTATGTTGATCTCCCCAAGGAGAAGTGGTTTAAATATCATCCTCCCATAGATGTAGAAGTAGCTGCACCTATTAAAGTTGAAGAAGAGATTGTCGCTTATAATGATCCTATTGTTCCCACTTCTTATGTTGAGAAACCACCTTTCCCTGTTAGAATGAAGGATCATGCTAAAGCTTCAACTGTTGTTCGTAAAAGCAATACTAGAACTTATACACCTCCTGAGCAAGTCAAAGTAGAACCCAATATTGCTATTGTTAAAGATCTCTTGTCTGATAATATTGATGGGCATGTTATTCAATTCTGTGGTGAAAGTGCCAGAATTGCTAAACCTTGTGATAGAGATAAACATAGACCTGTGGTAGGCGTGCCTGTTATTTCTGTTAAAATAGGAGATCATTGTTGTCATGGCTTGTGTGATATGGGTGCTAGTGCTAGTGTTATACCCATTGACTTATACAAAGAAATTATGCATGATATTGCACCTGCCGAGTTAGAAGATATTGATGTTACAATTAAACTTGCCAATAGAGATACTATTTCTGCAGTGGGAATAGTTAGAGATGTTGAAGTCTTGTGTGGAAAAACCAAATATCCTGCTGATTTTCTTGTTCTTGGTTCTCCACAAGATAGCTTTTGTCCCATTATATTTGGTAGACCCTTCTTGAATACTGTTAATGCTAAAATAGACTGCAAAAAGAATGTTGTTACTATTGGTTTGGATGATATGGTTCATGAGTTTAATTTCTCTAAATTTAGTAAACAACATCGTGAGGAAGAATTGCCTAGTAAGGATGAAATTATTGGTCTTGCTTCTATTGCCGTACCTCCTAGTGATCCTTTAGAACACTATTTGCTAGACCATGAAAATGATATGTTCATGAATGAAAGAAGGGGAATAGATGAAGTTTCTTTAAACAGGAACCTATCCTACAACACAATTTGCTTGTTGAAATCCTAGGGGATCCTCCTCCACCCAAGGGTGATCCCGTGTTTGAGCTTAAACCGTTTCCTGATAATCTTAAATATGCTTATCTTGATGAAAAGAAAATATATCCTGTCATTATTAGCGCTAACCTTTCAGAACATGAAGAAGAAAGATTATTGAAAACTCTGAAGAAGCACCGTGCCGCTATTGGATATACTCTGGATGATCTTAAGGGCATCAGTCCCACTCTATGTCAACATAAAATAAATTTGGAAGCGGATGCCAAACCAGTTTGTGATCCTCAACGACGTTTGAATCCTAAAATGAAAGAAGTGGTAAGAAAGGAAATACTCAAGCTTCTGGAGGCAGGTATAATTTATCCCGTTGCTGATAGTCAGTGGGTAAGTCCTGTCCATTGTGTCCCTAAGAAGGGAGGTATTACTGTTGTCCCTAATGATAAAGATGAATTGATTCCGCAAAGAATTATCACAGGTTATAGGATGGTAATTGATTTCCGTAAATTAAATAAGGCTACTAAGAAAGATCATTACCCCTTACCTTTTATTGATCAAATGCTAGAAAGATTATGCAAACATACACATTATTGCTTTCTAGATGGTTATTCCGGTTTTTCTCAAATACCTGTGTCGGCTAAAGATCAATCAAAGACTACTTTTACATGCCCTTTTGGTACTTTTGCTTATAGACGTATGCCTTTCGGTTTATGTAATGCACCTGCTACCTTTCAAAGATGCATGATGGCTATATTCTCTGACTTTTGCGAGAAAATTTGTGAGGTTTTCATGGACGACTTTTCCGTCTATGGTTCCTCTTTTGATGATTGCTTGAGCAATCTTGCTCGAGTTTTGCAGAGATGTGAAGAAACTAATCTTGTCTTGAATTGGGAAAAGTGCCACTTTATGGTTAATGAAGGTATTGTCTTGGGGCACAAAGTTTCTGAAAGAGGTATTGAAGTTGATAAAGCCAAGGTTGATGCTATTGAAAAGATGCCATGTCCCAAGGACATCAAAGGTATAAGAAGTTTCCTTGGTCACGCCGGATTTTATAGGAGGTTCATTAAGGACTTCTCAAAAATCTCTCGGCCTCTGACTAATTTATTACAAAAAGATGTACCATTTGTCTTTGATGATGATTGTGTAGAAGCATTTGAAATACTTAAGAAAGCATTAGTCTCTGCACCTGTTGTTCAGCCACCTGATTGGAATTTACCCTTTGAAATTATGTGTGATGCTAGTGATTATGTTGTAGGTGTTGTTCTAGGGCAAAGAGTTGATAAGAAATTAAATGTTATCCATTATGCTAGTAAGACTCTAGACAATGCTCAAAGAAATTATGCTACTACCGAAAAGGAACTTTTAGCAGTTGTATTTGCTTGTGATAAATTCAGACCCTATATTGTTGATTCTAAAGTAACTATTCACACAGATCATGCTGCTATTAAATATCTTATGGAAAAGAAAGATGCAAAACCTAGACTTATTAGATGGGTTCTCCTGCTGCAAGAATTTGATTTACATATTGTTGATAGAAAAGGAGCTGAGAACCCCGTTGCAGACAACTTATCTAGGTTAGAGAATGTTCTTGATGAACCACTACCTATTGATGATAGCTTTCCTGATGAACAATTAAATGTCATAAGCACTTCTCGTAGCACTCCATGGTATGCTGATTATGCTAATTATATTGTTGCTAAATTTATACCACCTAGCTTCACATACCAACAAAAGAAAAAGTTTTTCTATGACTTGCGACATTACTTTTGGGATGACCCACATCTTTATAAAGAAGGAGTAGATGGTGTTATTAGACGTTGTGTACCTGAGCATGAACAGGAACAGATCCTACGCAAGTGTCACTCCGAAGCTTATGGAGGACACCACGCTGGAGATAGAACTGCACATAAGGTATTGCAATCCGGTTTTTATTGGCCTACTCTCTTCAAGGATGCCCGTAAGTTTGTTTTGTCTTGCGATGAATGTCAAAGAATTGGTAATATTAGTAGACGTCAAGAAATGCCTATGAATTATTCACTTGTTATTGAACCATTTGATGTTTGGGGCTTTGATTATATGGGACCTTTTCCTGCCTCTAATGGATATACTCATATTTTAGTTGCTGTTGATTACGTTACTAAGTGGGTAGAAGCTATTCCAACTAGTAGTGCTGATCATAACACTTCTATTAAAATGCTTAAGGAAGTTATTTTTCCGAGGTTTGGAGTCCCTAGATATTTAATGACTGATGGTGGTTCACACTTTATTCATGGTGCTTTCCGTAAGATGCTTGCTAAATATGACGTTAATCATAGAATTGCATCTCCATATCACCCGCAGTCTAGTGGTCAGGTAGAATTGAGCAATAGAGAGCTCAAATTAATTTTGCAAAAGACTGTTAATAGGTCTAGAAAGAATTGGTCCAAGAAACTGATGACGCATTATGGGCCTATAGAACTGCATATAAAAATCCTATGGGTATGTCTCCGTATAAAATGGTTTATGGAAAAGCTTGTCACTTACCTCTCGAACTAGAACATAAGGCATACTGGGCTATTAAAGAGCTCAACTATGATTTCAAACTTGCCGGTGAGAAGAGGTTATTTGATATTAGCTCACTTGATGAATGGAGAACCCAAGCTTATGAAAATGCCAAGTTGTTTAAAGAAAAGGTTAAAAGATGGCATGACAAAAGGATACAAAAGCGTGAGTTTAATGTAGGTGATTATGTATTGCTATACAACTCTCGTTTAAGATTTTTTGCAGGAAAACTTCTCTCTAAATGGGAAGGTCCCTACGTTATCGAGGAGGTCTATCGTTCCGGTGCCATAAAAATCAACAACTTCGCAGGCACAAATCCGAAGATGGTAAACGGTCAAAGGATCAAACACTATATCTCAGGTAATCCTATAAATGTTGAAACTAATATTATTGAAACCGCAACCCCGGAGGAATACATAAGGGACACTTTCCAAAACATTCCAAACTCCGAAAAAGAATAGGTATGTGGTACGGTAAGTAAACCGACTCCAAAACAATTTTTTAGGCAATATTTCTCCGTTTTGGAATATTTAGAAAAATAGAAAAATAAGTAGCAGTCCGGGGAGGACACGAGGCCTCCACGAGGGTGGAGGGCGTGCCCTACCCCCCTGGGCGCGCCCCCCTACCTCGTGAGCACCTCGTGTGCCCTCCGGACTCTGTTTCCTTGCACGATACGTATTTTTGTCGGTAAAAATTCATTATATATACTCCCGAAGGTTTTGACTCTCGTATCCCGCAAATATCCTCTGTTTTCGTTTCGAGTTATTTCCGTTGCAGATTTAGAGCACCATGACTTCTCCCTCCTTCAACAACGAAGACAAGGATTCTTGGCTATTGAAGATAGAGTTGAAAAGAGAGGAACCAGAAGAGATCAACAAGGATGAAAGGATCAAGAAGGCCATGGAGGTTCAAGCTCCGGTGGTGAAAGAAGAAGACATCCCTCAACCTTTACCTAACCTTTTCACTCCAACAGAGATTGAAGCCTTCAAGATGATTGAGTTAGCCCGCATATAGAACAAGTATCTCACACAGGAGAATATTTTGTTAAAGGATTATATTGCTGGGCTCAAGGGCATTATCCGCAAATTGGAGGAACTTTTACGCTCGATGTGCGATTATCCACCGTCATCATCACCACCTCCATCACCTCCGAGGACATAATCACATGGGTATGGGCACTCCCCTTGGCAACTGCCAAGCTTGGGGGAGGTGCCCTGGTATCGTATCACCATCACAACTCCTATCTTTACCGTTTTTCTTAGTTCGATCCTATTAGTAGTATCTTGATTTAGTAGAATAAAGTCATGGCATGATCTAGTTTTGAGTTTTGCTTTATGATCCTTCTTTGTAATCGAGTCCGTGAGCTATATAATAAAGATTAGTGTTGAGTCAAGGGCTTGAGTATTTTGCCATGATCTTGGGTGATTAGAAGAAAAAGAATAAAAAGAATCAAAGAGTTCATATTGATCTTAGTGAAAGTAATGACTTCACATAGAAAGAGTATGATGATTAAAAGTTGTTGGGAGTTGGCAAATATAGCTTTGGTCATCGTTGCAATTAATAGGAAGTAATAAGGAAAGAGAGGTTTCACATATAGATATATTATCATTGACATCTTTTATGATTGGGAGCACTCATTAAAATATGACATGCTAAAGAGTTGAGGTTGGACAAGGAAGACAACATAATGAGTTATGTTTTCTTACATCTGAGATAAAGTATGTTGTCATGGATCCTCTACCGTGTTGAGCTTGCCTTTCCCCCTCATGCTAGCCAAATTCTTAGCACCAAGTAGAAATACTACTTGTGCTTCCAAATACCCTTAAACCAGTTTTGCCATGAGAGTCCACCATATCTACCTATGGATTGAGTAAGATCCTTCAAGTAAGTTGTCATCGGTGCAAGCAATAAAAATTGCTCTCTAAATATGCATGACTTATTAGTGCAGAGAAATAAGCTTTGTACGAACTTGTTGTGGACGCAATAAAAGCGACGGACTGCATAATAAAGGTTCACATACAAGGGGCAATATAAAGTGACGTTCTTTTGCATTAAGATTTTGTGCATCAACCCTAAACGCGCATGACAACCTCTGCTTCCCTCTGCGAAGGGCCTATCTTTTATTATTATCCTCTACCTTATGCAAGAGTCACGGTGATCTTCACCTTTCCTTTTTCATTTTATCCTTTGGCAAGCTCAGCATGTTGGAAAGAACATGATATATATATCTAATTGGATGTGGGGAGCATGAATTATTATTGTTGACATTACCCTTGAGGTAAAAGGTTGTGGGGCAAAACTATAAGCCCCTATCTTTCTCTGTGTCCGATTAAAACTCCGTAACCACAAGTATTGCGTGAGTGTTAGCAATTATGAAGGACTAAGTGATAGTTGAGTATGTGGACTTGCTTTTAAGCTCTGACATAGACTCTTTCCGATGTTATGATAAATTGCAATTGCTTCAATGACTGAGGTATAATTTGTTGGTGCTCAATAAGGTTTCTGATTCATGCTTTGGCTTTGTGAAAAGATCATCACTTGAACATGACTAATCATATGACAAAATCTATATAAGTTGCTGTTATGAAATAATCATGATGCCTTCATGTCCGTATTTTATTTTTATCGACGCCTCTACCTCTAAACATGAGGACATATTTATTGTTATCGGCTTTTCGCTTGAGGACAAGCGAGGTCTAAGCTTGGGGGAGTTGATACGTCCATTTTGCATCATGCTTTTATGTCAATATTTATTGCATTATGGGCTGTTATTTCACGTTATGTCACAATACTTATGGCTATTCTCTCTTATTTTACAGGGTTTACATGAAGAGGGAGAATGCCGACAGCTGGAATTCTGGGCTGGAAAAGGAGCAAATATTGGAGGCCTATTCTGCGCAACTCCAAAAGTCCTGAAACTCCACGGAATACCTTAAAATAAATAAAGAAAAATCGTCGCCAAAGATGAAGGCCAGGGGGCCCACACCCTGCTCACGAGGGTGGGGGCGCCCCCCCCTGGGCGCGCCCCCTACCTCGTGGGCCCCCTGGTGGCTCTCCGACGCCCATCTTCTCCTATATGAAGTCTTTCGATGAGAAAAAAATAGAAGGCAACCTTTCGGGACGAGACTCCGCCGCCACGAGGCGGAACCTTGGCGGAACCAATCTAGGGCTCCGGCAGAGCTGTTCTGCCGGGGACACTTCCCTCCGGGAGGGGGAAATCATCACCATCGTCATCACCAACGCTCCTCTCATCGGGAGAGGGCAATCTCCATCAACATCTTCACCAGCACCATCTCATCTCCAAACCCTAGTTCATCTCTTGTATCCAATTCTTGTCTCCAAGTCCGGGATTGGTGCTAGTAGGTTGCTAGTAGTGTTGATTACTCCTTGTAGTTGATGCTAGTTGGTTTATTTGGTGGAAGATCATATGTTCAGATCCTTTATGCACATTATTACCCCTCTGATTATGAACATGAATATGCTTTGTGAGTAATTACGTTTGTTCCTGAGGACAAGGGAGAAGTCTTGCTATTAGTAGTCATGTGAATTTGGTATTCGTTCGATATTTTGATAAGATGTATGTTGTCTAGCCTCTAGTGGTGTTATGTGAACGTCGACTACATAACACTTCACCATTATTTGGGCCTAGAGGAAGGCATTGGGAAGTAATAAGTAGATGATGGGTTGCTAGAGTGACAGAAGCTTAAACCCTAGTTTATGCGTTGCTTCGTAAGGGGCTGATTTGGATCCATATGTTTCATGCTATGGTTAGGTTTACCTTAATACTTTTGTTGTAGTTGCGGATGCTTGCAATAGAGGTTAATCATAAGTGGGATGCTTGTTCAAGTAAGAACAGCACCCAAGCACCGGTCCACCCACATATCAAATTATCAAAGTACCGAACGCGAATCATATGAGCGTGATGAAAACTAGCTTGACGATATTCCCATGCGTCCTTGGGAGTGCTTTTCCTATTATAAGAGTTTGTCCAGGCTTGTCCTTTGCTACAAAAAGGATTGGGCCACCTTGCTGCACTTTATTTACTTTTGTTACTTGTTGCTCGTTACAATTTATCTTATCACAAAACTATCTGTTACCACTTATTTCAGTACTTGCAGAGAATACCTTGCTGAAAACCGTTTATCATTTCCTTCTGCTCCTCGTTGGGTTCGACACTCTTACTTATCGACAGGACTACGATAGATCCCCTATACTTGTGGGTCATCATCCATCACATCATTCTCTGAATTATGTGACCCCGTTTATCAAATGAAAACACATGTCTATGGTTAGGAAACTTAACCATCTTTGATCAACGAGCTAGTCAAGTAGAGGCTTACAAGGGACACAGTATTTTGTATATTTATCCACAGATGTATCAAGTTTCCGGTTAATATAATTCTAGCATGAATAATAAGCATTTATCATAAAATTAGGAAATATAAAAAAACAACTTTATTATTGCCTCTAGGGCATATTTCCTTCAGTCTCCCACTTGCACTAGAGTCAATAATCTAGATTACATTGTAATGATTCTAACACCCATGGAGTCTTAGTGCTGATGATGTTTTGCTCGTGGAAGAGTCTTAGTCAATGGGTCTGCTATATTCAGATCTGTGTGTATTTTGCAAATCTCTATGTCTCCCTCCTTGACTTGATCACGGATGGAGTTGAAGCGTCTCTTGATGTATTTGTCTTTTGTGAAATCTGGATTCCTTCGCTAAGGAAATTGCTCTACTATTGTCACAAAAGATTTTCATTGCACCCGATGCACTAGGTATTACACCTAGATCGGATATGAACTCCTTCATCCAGACTCCTGCTTCCGAAGCAGCTATGTACTCCGCTCCACACGTAAATCCCGCCACGACGCTTTGCTTGGAACTGCACCAACTGACAGCTCCACCATTCAAAATAAACAAGTATCTGGTTTGTGACTTAGAGTCATCCGGATCAGTGTCAAAACTAGCATCGTCGTAACCATTTACGACGAGCTCTTTGTCACCTCCATAAATGAGAAACATATCCTTGGTCCTTTTCAGGTACTTCAGGATATTCTTGACCGTTGTCCAGTGATCCACTCCTGGATTACTTTGGTACCTCACTGCTAGACTAATGGCAAGGCACACATCAGGTCTGGTACACAACATAACATACTATGATAGAACCTATGGCTGAGGCATAGGGAATGACTTTCATTTTCTCTCCATCTTCTGAAGTGGTCGGGCATTGAGTCTGACTCAATTTCACACCTTGTAACACAGGCAAGAACCCTTTCTTTGACTGATCCATTTTGAACTTCTTCAAAACTTTATCAAGGTATGTGCTTTGTGAAAGTCCTATTAAGCATCTTGATCTGTCTCTGTAGATCTTGATGCTCAATATATAAGCACCTTCACCGAGGTCTTTCATTGAAAAACTTTTATTCAAGTATCCTTTTATGCTATCCAAAAATACTACATCATTTCCAATCAACAATATGTCATCCACATATAATATTAGAAATGGTATAGAGCTCCCACTCACTTTCTTGTAAATACAGGCTTCTCCGAAAGTCTGTGTTGGGTAATATAGTAATAATTCAAAAAAATTCTACGGATCACCGAAATCAATCAATGGATATTCTAGCAACAAGAGAGGGAGAGGATGAGCATCTTCATACGTTTGAAGATCGCTAAGCGGAAGCGTCACTAGAGAGCGGATGAGGGAGTCATACTCGCGACGATTCAAATCGTGGAAGATCCGATCTAACGCTGAACGGACGGCGCCTACGTGTTCAACACACATGTAGAGCCCGGGGACGTCTCCTCCTTCTTGATACAGCAAGGGGAGAGGAGAAGTTGAGGGAGAACTCCGGCAGCACGACGGCGTGGTGGAGGAGCTTGCAGTTCTCCAGCAGGGCTTCTCCAAGCACTACGGAGGATGAGATGGAGTTGGAGAAGGGGAGGGAGGCACTAGGGGAAGGGTATGGCAGCCCTCCTACCCCCCCCCATTATTTATAGGGGGGAGGGGAGAGGGGGCCGGCTCCCTTAGATCTCATCTAGGGGGGGCGGCCAAGGGGGGAGCTTGCCCCCCAAGTTGGTGGGAGGCGCCCCCACCCCCTAGGGTTTTCAACCCTAGGCACCTTGGGCCCTTGGGGGCGCACCAGCCCACTAGGGGGATGGTTCCCACCCTTGTTCAGCCCATTTAGTCTCCCGTGGCTGGTGGACCCACCCGATGGACCCCCGGACACCTTTCGGTGGTCCCGGTACAATACCGGTAACCCCCGAAATTATTCCCGATGACTGAAACTGGACTTCCCATATATAAATCTTTACCTCCGGACCATTCCGGAACTCCTCGTGACATCCGGGATCTCATCTGGGACTCCGAACAACATTCGGTAACCGCATACAAATTCCCATAACAACTCTAGCGTCACCGAACCTTAAGTATGTAGACCCTACGGGTTCGGGAATCATGCAGACATGACCGAGATAGCTCTCCGGCCAATAACCAAGAGCGGGATCTGGATACCCATGTTGGCTCCCACATGTTCCACGATGATCTCATCAGATGAACCACGATGTTGGGGATTCAATCAATCCCGTATACACTTCCCTTTGTCAATCGGTACGTTACTTGCCCGAGATTCGATCGTTGGTATCCCAACACCTTGTTCAATCTCGTTACCAGCAAGTCACTTTACTCGTTCCGTATTGCATGATCTCATGACCAACTACTTAGTCACATTGAGCTCATTATAATGATGCATTACCGAGTGGGCCCAGAGATACCTCTCCGTCATACGGAGTGACAAATCACAGTATCCATTCGTGCCAACCCAACAGACACTTTCGGATATGCCTGTAGTGTACCTTTATAGCCACCCAGTTACGTTGTGACGTTTGGTACACCCAAAGCATTCCTACGGTATCCGGGAGTTGCACAATCTCATGGTCTAAGGAAATGATACTTGACATTAGAAAAGCTTTTAGCAAACAAACTACACGATCTTGTGCTATGCTTAGGATTGGGTCTTGTCCATCACATCATTCTCCTAATGATGTGATCCCGTTATCAATGACATCCAATGCCCATGGTCAGGAAACCATGACCATCTATTGATCAACGAGCTAGTCAACTAGAGGCTCACTAGGGACATGTTGTGGTCTATGCATTCACACATGTATTGCGGTTTCCGGTTAATACAATTGTAGCATGAACAATAGACAATTATCATGAACATAGAAATATAATAATAACCATTTTATTATTGCCCCTAGGGCATATTTCCAATAGTCTGTATAAAACCATATGCTTTGATCACCTCATCAAAGTGTATATTCCAGCTCCGAGATGCTTGCACCAGTCCATAGATGGATCGCTGGAGCTTGCACACTTTGTTAGCACCTTTAGGATCGACAAAACCTTCTAGTTGCATCATATGCAATTCTTCTTTAAGAAATCCATTAAGGAATGCAGTATTGACGTCCATTTGCCAGATTTCATAATCATAAAATGCGGCAATTGCTAACATCATTCGGAGAGACTTAAGCATCGGTACGGGTGAGAAAGTCTCATCATAGTCAACTCCTTGAACTTGTCAAAAAACTTTTGCGACAAGTCGAGCTTTGTAGACAGTAACATTACCATCAGCGTCAGTCTTCTTCTTGAAGATCCATTTATTTTTGCTACCTCTTGAGCACTGCGTTGGATTTCCCCGAAGAGGAGAGGATGATGCAGCAAAGTAGCGTAAGTATTTCCCTCAGTTTTTGAGAAACAAGGTATCAATCCAGTAGGAGACCACGCACAAGTCCCTCGTACCTACACAAAACGACAGCTACTCGCAACCAACACGATTAGGGGTTGTCAATCCCTTCACGGTCACTTACGAGAGTGAGATCTGATGGAGATGATAAATAATATTTTTGGTATTTTTTGATAGATAAATGCAAAGTGAAAAGTAAAAGGCAAAGTAAAAAACAAGGCAAGTAAATAAAGTGATAGAGATTGATATGATGAGAATAGACCCGGGGGCCATAGGTTTCACTAGTGGCTTCTCTCAAGAGCATAAGTATTCTACGGTGGGTGAACAAATTACTGTTGAGCAATTGACAGAATTGAGCATAGTTATGAGTATATCTAGGTAATGATCATGTATATAGGCATCACGTCCGAGACAAGTAGATCGAAACGATTCTGCATCTACTACTATTACTCCACTCATCGACCGCTATCCAGCATGCATCTAGAGTATTAAGTTAAAAACAGAGTAACGCCTTAAGCAAGATGACATGATGTAGAGGGATAAATTCATGCAATATGGTAAAAACCCCATCTTGTTATCCTCGATGGCAACAATACAATACGTGCCTTGCAACCATTTCTGTCATAGGGTAAGGACACCGCAAGATTGAACCCAAAGCTAAGCACTTCTCCCATTGCAAGAACTACCAATCTAGTTTGCCAAACCAAAAAGGATAATTCGAAGAGACTTGCAAAGATAACTCAATCATACATAAAAGAATTCAGAAGATTCAAATATTTTCCATATATAATACTGGATCATAAACCCACAATTCATCGGTCTCAACAAACACACCGCAAAAAGAAGATTACATCGAATAGATCTCCACGAGAGAGGGGGAGAACATTGTATTGAGATCCAAAAAGAGAGAAGAAGCCATCTAGCTACTAGCTATGGACCCGTAGGTCTGAAGTAAACTACTCACACTTCATCGGAGGGGCTATGGTGTTGATGTAGAAGCCCTCCATGGTGGATGCCCCCTCCGGCGGAGCACCGAAACAGGCCCCAAGATGGGATCTCGTGGATACAGAAGGTTGCGGCGGTGGAATTAGGTTTTTGGCTCCTCGTCTGATCGTTTGGGGATACGTAGTTATATATAGGAGGAAGGAGTACGTCAGTGGAGCAACAGGAGGCCCACGAGGTAGGGGGGCGCGCCCAGGGGGCGCGCCCTCCACCCTCATGACCGCCTCTGGCACTTCTTGGAGTAGGGTCCAAGTCTCCTGGATCATGTTCGGTGAGAAAATCACGTTCCCGAAGGTTTCATTCCGTTTGAACTCCGTTTGATATTCTGTTTCTTCGAAACACTGAAATAGGCAAAAAACAACAATTCTGGGCTGGGCCTCCGGTTAATAGGTTAGTCCCAAAAATAATATAAAAGTGGAAAATAAAGCCCAATATAGTCCAAAACAGCAGATAAAGTAGCATGGAGCAATAAAAAATTATAGATACGTTGGAGACATATCAGGCATCCCCAAGCTTAATTCCCGCTCGTTCTCGAGTCGGTAAAAGATAAAAAAAGAATTTTTGATGCGGAGTGATACTTTGGCATAATTTCAATGTAAATCTTCTTAATTGTGATATGAATATTCAGATCCAAAAGATTCAAGACAAAAGTTCATATTGACATAAAAAATAATAATACTTCAAGCATACTAATCAAAGCAATCATGTTTTCTCAAAATAGCATGGCTAAAGAAAATTATCCCTACAAAATCATATAGTCTCGCTGTTGCTCTATCTTCATCACACAAAGTATTTAATCATGCACAACCCCAATGACAAGCCAAGCAATTGTTTCATACTTTAGTAATCTCAAACTCTTTCAACTTTCACGCAATACATGAGCGTGAGCCATGGACATAGCACTATAGGTGGAATAGAATGGTGGTTGTGGAGAAGACAAAAAGGAGAAGATAGTCTCACATTAACTAGGCATATCAACGGGCTATGGAGATGCCCATCAATAGATATCAATGTGAGTGAGTAGGGATTGCCATGCAATGGATGCACTAGAGCTATAAGTATATGAAAGCTCTACAAAAGAAACTAAGTGGGTGTGCATCCAACTTGCTTGCTCACGAAGACCTAGGGCATTTTGAGGAAGCCCATCATTGGAATATACATGCCAAGTTCTATAATGAAAAATTCCCACTAGTATATTGAAAGTGACAAAATAGGAGACTCTCTATCATGAAGATCATGGTGCTACTTTGAAGCACAAGTGTGGTAAAAGGATAGTAGCATTGTCCCTTCTCTCTTTTTCTCTCATTTTTTTATTTGGGCCTTTCTCTTTTTTTTGGCCTCTTTTTTTTCGTCCGGAGTCTCATCCCGACTTATGGGGGAATCATAGTCTCCATCATCCTTTCCTCACTTGGGACAATGCTCTAATAATGATGATCATCACACTTTTTATTTTTCTTACAACTCAACAATTACAACTCGATACTTAGAACAAAATATGACTCTATATGAATGCCTCCGGCGGTGTACTGGGATATACAATGAATCAAGAGCGACATGTATGAAAGAATTATGAACGGTGGCCTTGCCACAAATACGATGTCAACTACATGATCATGCTAGCAATATGACAATGATGGAGCATGTCATAATAAACGGAATGGTGGAAAGTTGCATGGCAATATATCTCGGACTGGCTATGCAAATGCCATAATAGGTAGGTATGGTGGCTGTTTTGAGGAAGGTATATGGTTGGTGTATGGTACCGGCGAAAGTTGCGCGGCACAAGAGAGGCTAGCAATAATGGAAGGGTGAAAGGGTGCGTATAATCCATGGACTCAACATTAATCAAAAGAACTCATGCACTTGTTGCAAAAATTTAGAAGTCATCAAAAACCAAAGCACTACGCGCATGCTCCTAGGGGGATAGATTGGTAGGAAAAGACCATCGCTCGTCCCTGACCGCCACTCATAAGGAAGACAATAAATAAATAAAAATGTGCTCCAACTTCATCACAAAGCGGTTCACCATACGTGCATGCTACGGGAATCACAAACTTCAACACAAGCATTCTTTGAATTCATAATCACCCCAACTAGCATTACTTTGATATTATCACCTCCATATCTCAAAACAATTATCAAGCATCAAACTTATCTTAGTATTCAATTCACTCAAAAGAAAGTTTCACATATCTTGAACACCAAGTATATTAATATTAAGCGAATTACCATGCTATTAACAACTCTCAAAATAATCTAAGTGAAGCATGAGATATCAATAGTTTCTTCAAAACAAATCCACCACCGTGCTCTAAAGATATAAGTGAAGCACTAGAGCAAAAATTATCACGCTCAAAAGATATAAGTGAAGTACTATGAGCAAAACTATCAAGCTCAAAAGATATAAGTGAAGCACATAGAGTATTCTAACAAATTCCAATTCATGTATGGATCTCTCAAAAGGTGTGTACAGCAAGGATGATTGTGATAAACTAACAATCAAAGACGCAAATAATACAGGACGCTCCAAGCAAAACACATATCATGTGGTGAATAAAAATATAGCTCCAAGTAAATTACCGATGGAAGTGGACAAAAGAGGGGATGCCTTCCTGGGCATCCCCAAGCTTTGACTTCTGGTGTCCTTGGATTATCTTGGGGGTGCCATGGGCATCCCTAATCTTAGGCTCTTGCCACTCCTTGTTCCATAATCCATCAAAAGAATTCACCCAAAACTTGAAAACTTCACAACACAAAACTCAACAGAAATCTCGTGAGCTCCGTTAGAGAAAGAAAACAAAGAACTAGTTAAGGTACTGTAATGAACTCATTCTTTATTTATATTGGTGTTAAACCTACTGTATTCCAACTTCTCTATGGATTATAAACTATTTTACTAGCCATAGATTCATCAAAATAAGCAAACAACACCCGTAAAACAGAATCTGTCAAAAACAAAACAGTCTGTAGCAATCTGTAACTAACGCAAACTTCTGGAACTCTAAAAATTCTACCAAAATAGGAAGTCCTGGACAATTTGTTTATTGAACAGAATCAGAAATAATCAACGCAAAATCACGTTCCTGTGATTTTAGAAAATATATTCATGCGCGCAAAGTTTCTGTTTTTCAGCAGAATCAAATCAACTATCATCGTAGGTTATCCTATAGGTTCTACTTGGCACAAACACTAATTAAAAGATAAAACCACATCCAAACAGAGGCTAGATGGATTATTATTCCTAAATAGAAGCAAAAACAAAAACACAAAATAAAATTGGGTTGCCTCCCAACAAGCGCTATCGTTTAACGCTCCTAGCTAGGCATAAAAGCAAGGATAGATCTAGGTATTGCCATCTTTGGTAGGCAATCCATAAGTGGCTCTCATGATAGATTCATATGGTAATTTTATTTTCTTTTTAGGAAAGTGTTCCATTCCCTTCTTTAAGGGAAATTGGAATCGAATATTCCCTTCCTTCATATCAATAATTGCACCAATCATTCTAAGGAAGGGTCTTCCAAGAATAATAGGACATGAAGGATTGCAATCTATATCAAGAATGATAAAATCTACGGGCACATAATTCCTATTTGCAACAATAAGACCATCATTAATTCTTCCCATAGGCTTTTTAATAGTGGAATCCGCAAGATGCAAGTTTAGAGAGCAATCATCAAAGTCACAGAAATCTAGCAAATCACATAAAGTTTTGGGAATAATAGAGACACTAGCACCAAAATCACACAAAGCATGAAACTCATAATCTTTGATTTTAATTTTAATAGTAGGTTCCCACTCATCATAGAGTTTCCTAGGGATAGAAACTTTCAACTCAATTTTTTCTTCATAAGATTGCATCAAGGCATCAACAATGTGTTCGGTAAAGGCCTTATTTTGACTATAAGCATGAGGAGAATCTAGCATGGATTGCAACAAGGAAATACAACCAATCAAAGAGCAATTTTCATAATTAAATTCCTTGAGATCCAAAATAGTGGATTTAGCAACATCTCGGGTTTTTATTTCTTTCAATCCCACTTTCATCAAATTCATCATCACGATCTAGAAACTGCGAATTCTTAGAACGCCTTCTAGGTAAAGGAAGATCATATTCAGTTTCATCAAGATTCATATTGCAAAAAAAAGATTTGATAGGGGACACATCAATAACTTTTAGATCTTCATCTTTATTTTCATAGGAATTGGAAGAACACGCTTTAATAAAGTCATCTTTGGAAGCACGCATCCTAGCGGTTCTTTCCTTGCACTCATCAATGCAAATTCTCATGGCTTTGAGAGACTCATTGATATCATGCTTAGGAGGAATAGATCTAAGCTGTAAAGAATCAATCTCAAGAGAAATTCTATCAACATTCCTAGCCAAATCATCAACTTTAAGCAATTTCTCTTCAAGCAAAGCATTAAAATTCTTTTGTGAATTCATAAACTCTTTAACACTACTCTCAAATTCAGAGGGCATCTTATTAAAATTTCCATAAGAGTTGTTGTAGGAGTTTCCATAATTATTAGAAGGATTAGTCGGATAAGGCCTAGGATTAAAATTCCCTCTATAGGCGTTGTTTCCAAAACTATTCCTACTAACAAAATTCACATCCATAGATTCATTATTATTCTCAAGCAAGGTAGACAAAGGCATATCATTGGGATCAAGAGGAGTATTTTTAGGAGCAAACATCTTCATAATTTCATCCATCTTTTCACTCAAAACATTGATTTCTTCTATAGCATGCACTTTTTTACTAGAAGATCTTTCGGTGTGCCATTGAGAATATTTAGTCATAATATTATCAAGCAATTTGGTAGCATCTCCTAACATAATTTCCATAAACGTGCCTCCCGCGGCCGAATCTAAAATATTTCTAGAAGCAAAATTCAATCCGGCATAAAACTTTTGTATGATCATCCATAAATTCAAACCATGAGTAGGGCAATTGCAAAGCATCAATTTCATTCTTTCCCAAGATTGGGTAACATGCTCATGATCAAGTTGTTTAAAATTCATGATATCGTTCCTAAGAGTGATGATCTTAGCGGGAGGAAAATAGTTAGAGATAAAAGCATCTTTGCACTCGTTCCAAGAATCAATACTATTTTTAGGCAAAGACGAAAACCAAACTTTAGCACGATCTCTAAGCGAAAACGGAAATAACTTCAATTTGACAATATTGTTATCCGCATCTTTCTTCTTTTGCATATCACACAAATCAACAAAATTATTTAGATGAGTAGCGGCATCTTCACTAGGAAGGCCGGTGAATTGATCTTTCATGACAAGATTCAGCAAAGCGGTATTGATTTCACAAGACTCATCATTATTAAGAGGAGCAATCGGAGTACTAAGGAAATCATTATTATTGGTATTCAAGAAGTCACACAATTTGGTATTATCTTGCGCCATGGCAACAAGTAATCCAACACACAAGCAAACAGAAAGGCAACGGGAAAAAGGCAAACGGGAAAGAGAGGAGGAGATTGGGAAAGAGAGGGCGAATAAAATGGCAAGGGTGAAGTGGGGGGAGAGGAAAACAAGAGGCAAATGGCAAATAATGTAATGCGAAAGATAGGGATTGTGATGGGTACTTGGTATGGTTGACTTGCTTGCGTGAGCCTCCCCGGCAACAGCACCAGGAATTCTTCTTGCTACCTCTTGAGCACCACGTTGGATTTCCCCGAAGAGGAGAGGATGATGCAGCAAAGTAGCGTAAGTATTTCACTCAGTTTTTGAGAACCAAGGTATCAATCCAGTAGGAGACCACGCATAAGTCCCTCGTACCTACACAAAACGCTAGCTACTCGCAACCAACGCGATTAGGGGTTGTCAATCCCTTCACGGTCACTTACGAGAGTGAGATCTGATAGAGATGATAAATAATATTTTTGATATTTTTTGATAGATAAATGCAAAGTGAAAAGTAAAAGGCAAAGTAAAAACAAGGCAAGTAAATAAAGCGATAGAGATTGATATGATGAGAATAGACCCGGGGGCCATAGGTTTCACTAGTGGCTTCTCTCAAGAGCATAAGTATTCTACGGTGGGTGAACAAATTACTGTTGAGCAATTGACAGAATTGAGCATAGTTATGAGTATATCTAGGTAATGATCATGTATATAGGCATCACGTCTGAGACAAGTAGATCGAAACGATTCTGCATCTACTACTATTACGCCACTCATCGACCGCTATCCAGCATGCATCTAGAGTATTAAGTTAAAAACAGAGTAACACCTTTAGCAAGATGACATGATGTAGAGGGATAAATTCATGCAATATGATAAAAACCCCATCTTGTTATCCTCAATGGCAATAATACAATACGTGCCTTGCAACCCTTTCTGTCACTGGGTAAGGACACCGCAAGATTGAACCCAAAGCTAAGCACTTCTCCCATTGCAAGAACTACCAATCTAGTTGGCCAAACCAAAAAGGATAATTCGAAGAGACTTGCAAAGATAACTCAATCATACATAAAAGAATTCAGAAGATTCAAATATTTTCCATAGATAATACTGGATCATAAACCCACAATTCATCGATCTCAACAAACACACCGCAAAAAGAAGATTACATCAAATAGATCTCCACGAGAGAGGGGAAGAACATTGTATTGAGATCCAAAAAGAGAGAATAAGCCATCTAGCTACTAGCTATGGACCCGTAGGTCTGAAGTAAATTACTCACACTTCATCGGAGGGCTATGGTGTTGATGTAGAAGCCCTCCGTGGTGGATGCCCCCTCCGGCGGAGCTCCGGAACAGGCCCCAAGATGGGATCTCGTGGATACAGAAGGTTGCGGCGGTGGAATTAGGTTTTTGGCTCCTCGTCTGATCATTCGGGGATACGTAGGTATATATAGTAGGAAGGAGTACATCGGTGGAGCAACAGGGGGGCCACGAGGTAGGGGGCGCGCCCTCCACCCTCGTGACCGCCTCTGGCACTTCTTGGAGTAGGGTCCAAGTCTCCTGGATCACGTTCGGTGAGAAAATCACGTTCCTGAAGGTTTCATTCCGTTTGGACTCCGTTTGATATTCTGTTTCTTCGAAACACTGAAATAGGCAAAAAAACAGCAATTCTGGGCTGGGCCTCCGGTTAATAGGTTAGTCCCAAAAATAATATAAAAGTGGAAATAAAGCCCAATATAGTCCAAAACAGTAGATAAAGTAGCATGGAGCAATCAAAAATTATAGATACGTTGGAGACGTATCAATTTTCTATGGCTTGCCGATCATCGGGCAAATCCACCAAAGTCCACACTTTGTTCTCATACATGGATCCTATCTCAGATTTCATGGCCTCAAGCCATTTATCGGAATCTGGGATAATCATAGCTTCTTCATAGTTCGTAGGTTCGCCATGGTCTAGTAACATGACTTCCAGAACAGGATTACCGTACCACTCTAGTGTCAATCTTGTTCTGGTTGACCTACGAGGTTTGGTAGTAAGTTGATCTGAAGTTTCATGATCATCATCATTAGCTTCCTCTCTAGTTGGTGTAGGCATCGTGGGAACAAATTTCTTTGATGAGCTACTTTCCAAATTGGGAGAAGGTACAATTATCTCATCAATTTCTACTTTCCTCCCACTAACTTATTTCGAGAGAAACTCCTTCTCTAGAAAGGTTCCATTCTTGGCAACAAAGATCTTGCCTTCGGATATGTGGTAGAAGGTGCACCCAATTGTTTCCTTAGGGTATCCTATGACAACACACTTCTCCGATTTGGGTTCGAGCTTATCAGGCTGAAGCCTTTTGTCATAAGTGTTGCAACCCCAAACTTTAAGAAACGATAGCTTAGGTTTATTGCCAAACCACAGTTCATCTGGTGTCGTCTCAACGGATTTAGACGGTGCCCTATTTAACGTGAATGCAGTTGTCTCTAATGCATAACCCCAAAACGATAGTGGTAAATCGGTAAGAGACATCATAGATCGCACCATATCTAATAAAGTACAGTTACGGTGTTCGAACAAACCATTACGCTATGGTGTTCCAGGTGGCGTGAGTTGTGAAACTATTCCACATTGTTTTAAATGAAGGCCAAACTCGTAACTCAAATATTCGCCTCCCGATCAGATCGTAGAAACTATATTCTTGTTACGATGATTCTACACTTCTCTCTGAAATTCTTTGAACTTTTCAAATGTTTCAAACTTGTGTTTCATTAAGTAGATATACCCATATCTGCTCAAATCATCTGTGAAGGTTAGAAAATAATGATACCTGCCACGTGCCTAAACACTCGTCGGACTGCATACATTGGTATGTGTTATTTCCAATAAGTCATTGGCTCGCTGCATTATTCTGAAGAACAGAGTTTTAGTCATCTTGCCCATGAGGCATGGTTCGCAAGTAATGATTCATAATCAACTGATTCAAAAAGTCCATCTGCATGGAGTTTCTTCATGCGCTTTACACCAATATGACCTAAACGGCAGTGCCACAAATATGTTGCACTACCATTATCAACTTTGCATCTTTTGGCATCAATATTATAAATATGTGTATCGCTGCTATGTCTTGAGCTTGCGTTGGTTTTCCTCGAAGAGGAGAGGGTGATGCAACAATAGTAGCATAAGTATTTCCCTCAGTTTTTGAGAACCAAGGTATCAATCCAGTAGGAGGCTCCTCAAAAGTCCCACACACCTACACAAACAAACAAAGAACTCGCAACCAACGCAATAAAGGGGTTGTCAATCCCTTCACAACCACTTGCAAAAGTGAGATCTAATAAAGATAGTAAGATAAGATAAATATATTTTTGGTATTTTATAATATAGATGCAAAAAGTAAAGATGCAAATAAAAGTAGATTGGAAACAAATATGATAAGAGATAGACCCGGGGGCCATAGGTTTCACTAGTGGATTCTCTCAAGATAGCATAAGTATTATGGTGGGTGAACAAATTACTGTCGAGCAATTCATAGAAAATCGAATAATTATGAGATTATCTAGGCATGATCATGTATATATGCATCACGTCCGTGACAAGTAGACCGACTCCTACCAGCATCTACTACTATTACTCCACACATCGACCGACTTCTGCCTGCATCTAGAGTATTAAGTTCATAAGAACAGAGTAACGCATTAAGCAAGGTGACATGATGTAGAGGGATAAACTCAAGCAATATGATATAAACCCCATCTTGTTATCCTCGATGGCAACAATACAATATGTGCCTTGCAACCGTTTCTGTCACTGGGTAAGGACACCGCAAGATTGAACCCAAAGCTAAGCACTTCTCCCATGGCAAGAAAGATCAATCTAGTAGGCCAAACCAAACTGATAATTCGAAGAGACTTGCAAAGATAACTCAATCATACATAAAACAATTCAGAGAAGATTCAAATATTATTCATAGATAAACTTGATCATAAACCCACAATTCATAGGATCTCGACAAACACACCGCAAAAAGAGTTTACATCTAATAGATCTCCACAATAGAGGGGGAGAACATTGTATTGAGATCCAAAAAGAGAGAAGAAGCCATCTAGCTAATAACTATGGACCCATAGGTCTGTGGTAAACTACTCACAACTCATCGGAGGGGTAATGATGTTGATGTAGAAGCCCTCCATGGTCGATTCCCCCTCCGACAGAGTGCCGGCGAAGGCTCCAAGATGAGATCTCGTGGATACATAAGGTTACGGTGGTGGAAATTGTGTTTCGTCTGCCCCTAGATGTTTTTGGGGTACGTAGGTATATATAGGAGGAAGAAGTACGTCGGTGGATGCTCGAGGGGCCCATGAGACAGGGGCGCACCCTATAGGGGGGGGGCGCCCTCCTATCTCGTGGGAGCCTCGGCTACTTCTTGACTTGCACTCCAAGTCCTCTGGATCATGTTCGTTCCAAAAATCATGCTCCCGAAGGTTTCATTCCGTTTGGACTCCATTTGATATTCCTTTTCTTTGAAATACTGAAATAGGCAAAAAAACAGCAATATGGGTTGGGCCTCCGGTTAGTAGGTTAGTCCCAAAAATGATATAAATGTGTAAAATAAAGCCCATAAACATCCAAAAAGGGGTAATATAATAGCATGGAACAATCAAAAATTATAAATACGTTGGAGACGTATCAAGCATCCCCAAGCTTAATTCCTGCTCGTCCTCGAGTAGGTAAATGATAAAAAGAGAATTTTTGATGTGGAATGCTACCTAGCATAATTCTCAATGTAATTTTCTTTATTGGGGCATGAATGTTCAGATCCAAATGATTCAAAATAAAAGTTCATATTGATAAAAGAAATAGTAACACTTCAAGCATACTAATCAAAGTAATCATGTCTTCTCAAAATAACATGGCAAAAGAAAGTTCATCCCTACAAAATCATATAGTTAGGCTATGCTTCATTTTCTTCACACAAAGATGTTCCCAACTACTATGCCCCCGATGACAAGCCAAGCAATTGTTTCATACTTAATAATCTCAAACGTTTTCAACCTTCACGCAATACATGAGCGTGAGCCATGGATATAGCACTATGGGTGGAATAGAATATAATGATGGGGATTGTGTGGAGAAGACAAAAAAGGAGAAAGTCTCACATTGACGAGGATAATCAACGGGCTATGGAGATGCCCATCAATTGATGTCAACATGAGAAGTAGGGATTGCCATGCAATGGATGCACTAAAGCTATAAATGAATGCTTAACAAATGAAAACTAGTGGGTGTGCATCCAACTTGCTTGCTCACGAAGACCTAGGGCATTTGAGGAAGCCCATCGTAGGAATATACAAGCAAAGTTCTATAATGAAAAATTCCCACTAGTATGAAAAAGACGACTTATGAGACTCACTATATGAAAAACATGGTGCTACTTTGAAGCACAATATATGAGACTCACTACATGAAGAACAAGGTGCTACTTTGAAGCACAAGTGTGGAAAAAAAGATAGTAGCATTGCCTTTATTTTTTATTTTTTGGGCCTTTCTTTTTTTTTCTTTTGGCCTTTCTTCTTTTTTCTTTTCTTTTTTCTTTTTGAGCAATGCTCTAATAATGATGATCATCACACTTCTATTGATTACAACATATGAATTACAACTCGAAACTAGAACAAGATATAACTCTATATGAATGCCTCCGGCTGTGTACCGGGATGGTGCAATGAATCAAGAGTGACATGTATGAAAAATAATGCATGGTGTCTTTGCCACAAATATGATGTCAACTACATGATCATGCAATGGCAATATGACAAAAGTAAAGTATGTCATGATGATGATAAACGGAACGGTGGAAAGTTGCATGGCAATATATCTCGGAATGGCTATGGAAATGCCATAATAGGTAGGTATGGTGGCTGTTTTGAGGAAGATATAAGGAGGTTTATGTGTGATAGAGCGTATCGTATCACGGGGTTTGGATGCACCAGCGAAGTTTGCACCAACTCTCAAGGTGAGAAAGGGCAATGCACGGTACCGAAGAGGCTAGCAATGGCGGAAAGGTAAAAGTGTGTATAATCTATGGACTCAACATTAGTCAAAAGAACTCATATACTTATTGAAAAAAAATAGAAGTCATCAAAAATCAAGCACTACACGCATGCTCCTAGGGGGATAGATTGGTAGGAAAATACCATCGCTCGTCCCCGACCGCCACTCATAAGGATGCACAAGCCAGGTACACTTCATATTTCAAATTTGTTACACAACTTTAACCATACGTGCATGCTACGGGACTTGGTAACTTCAACACAAGCATTCTTTAAATTCATAATCACCCAACTAGCATGACTTTAATATCACTACCTCCCTATCTCAAAACAAATATCAAGTATCAAATTGATCATAGCATCCAATTCACTTCCTATGATAGTTTTTATTATACCCAACTTGGATGCCTACCATTCTAGGACCAATTTTATAACCATACAAATACCATGCTGTTCTAAAAGACTCTCAAAAAGATATAAGTGAAGCATGAGAGACTAATGATTTCTTCAAAATTAAGACACCACCGTGCTCTAAAAGATATAAGTGAAACACTAGAGCAAAAACTATCAAGCTCAAAAGATATAAGTGAAGCACATAGAGTATTCTAGCAAATTCTAATCAAATAGGCTTCTCCCAAAAGGTGTGTACAGAAAGGATGATTGTGGTAAACTAAAAGGCAAAGACTAATATAATACACGACGTTCCAAGCAAAACACATATCATGTGGCGAATAAAAATATAGCTCCAAGTAAAGTTACCAATGAACGAAGACGAAAGAGGGGATGCCTTCCCGGGACATCCCCAAGCTTAGGCTTTTGGCTATTCTTGAATATCTTGGGGTGCCTTGGGCATCCCCAAGCTTAGGATCTTACCACTCCTTATTTCATAGTCCATAAAAGCTTTACCCAAAACTTGAAAACTTCACAACACAAAACTCAACAGGAAATCTTATAAGCTTCGTTAGTGAAAGAAAACAAAACCACCACATAAAGTACTGTAATGAACTCATTATTTATTTATTTTGGTGTTAAACCTACTGTATTCCAACTTCTCTATGGTTTATAAACTATTTTACTAGCAATAGATGCATCAAAATAAGCAAATAACACACGAAAAACAGAATCTGTCAAAAACAGAACAGTCTGTAGCAATCTGTAACTAAAGCAAACTTCTCTAACTCTAAAATTCTACCAAAATAGGAAGTCCTGGACAATTTGTTTATTGAACAACAACAAAAAGAATCAACGCAAAATCACGTTTCTGTGATTTAACACAACTAAATTCGTGCGTGCAAAGTTTCTGTTTTTCAGCAAAATCAAATCAACTATCATCATAGGTTATCCTATAGGTTCTACTTGGCACAAACAATAATTAAAAGATAAAAATACATCTAAACAGAAGTTAGATGCAAGATTTATTACTAAACAGGAGCAAAAACAAAAACACGCAAAGGAAAATTGGGTTGCCTCCCAACTAGCGCTATCGTTTAACGCCCCTAGCTAGGCACAAAAGCGAAGGTAGATCTAACGAGTGCCATCTTTGACACTAAATATTTAAAACAAAAAAGAGGCTAGCCAACTCACCTCCAGGAGGCTCCCCCGATTCGATCTTCGTCGGCCGTCTGATCTGGCCATCTAGGATGTCTGAGCCGTCGAATCTTTACCTGCTGTTAGACCCGATTTCACTTCACGGTGGTTCTTGCTGTCCAATGACTGGTGGGCTCGCGCCGCGTGTTTATTGGTTGGGTCGATCGATCTCGGGTGGAAAAGGCTTTCGCCCAATCCCCGCACGCGCTCCGCTCCCAATCCTGGTCGCGGGGTTGCTGCGCCAGAGCCCACACCCGCACCAACCCTAGCCGGCACACATCTCCTCCCTCCCTCCCTTGACAGCGCCGCACCTCCTCCCTCCCTCCCTCCCTCCCCCGACAGCGCCGCACCTCCTCCCTCGTTCCTGCTCGTCCGGATAGCCACCGGCCGCTGCATCCATTCTCCCCCTTCCTCCTCCTTCCTCCTTCCCACTGGCGCTGACGAGGGGGCCTCTCGCATGGATGGCCGGGGCTTCAAATCGGGGGTAGAGAAGCAGGGTGTAAGAAATTTAGGTTTTTGGTCTACCCCCTATTCCTCTGCGCTTATCCGTGGTGCCGCTCACAATTCGCATCTCTGAGGCTAGGGGGTAGGGACCTTCTTATACTGTCTTTCCAAAGAGTCCACCTCTTATACAGATATAAGATTCCTAGTTTTTCTTCCACTAGTTTCCGGGATAGAGTCCAGATCAAATTACCAACCACGATCATATTTGTCTGTTAACGGATTCTACCCGTCATGTCCCCGGAGCACGCGCTTGTGAGCAACGCGCCATAATAGAGTGTAAATTCCTCTAATTATGTAGATCAACATTAGGGCTGTAATCTAACTATATGATCTAGCTCCTTCCGATTATCACTGTACCCGGGTAGTCTTTCCAATATAAATAGTATATTGTATTCCACTGATAATCGACCAGCTTCCTTAAGCATATATCACTTAAGTACATTCCAGCAAGTAACAATTCCATGCTAAACATGTAAATCAATTCCATGTATAAATACATGTACAATTCCATAATGAGGTATTCGAATATTAGTAATTCCTAGTAATTTGAATATAGTTGCAGGACACATAATTCCAACATCTCCCACTTGTCCCAAACGACCATTCAAATATTCGTAAACCCATAGCCTTAACATGCTTGCCAAATACCTCCTGACTAAGAGGCTTAGTCAAGGGATCAACAATCATATTAACACAATGTTGAAAACCCACAAATATATAAATATAGTGATACTTCCCTTCAATATGTTTCCTTGCTGTGACACGAGAGACTTTAAATTTCCGCCTAATTGTTCCAGCATAGTTGTCCTCGGCGTCTCGAGTATTATTTCCTCGAGTGTAATTCCACCTTTTATAGGCACCTTGAGTATTTTGTTTCCTCAAGTGAATTTCCACATCAATTATTTCCAACCACATATATCAATAATATGAATAATTCTACATCGAGTCAAGTATAAGATAACCATGTTGAATAAAATTTTAAAACCACATACATATCAAATCCAATCACTAAATGAAGTTCCATCAGTAACCATGCTTTGTAAGAAATTCCTGACTTCGGTCAGTGAACCTGCACCATATTAGTACTTAAAACAATAATTGAATATGCGTACCTGGACTTATTTCTCATCTCGTAGATAGAATAATAACTTCCTCAATGTGTTTACCTTTAATATAAATTTCAGAACAAGTGACAGGTTGTGATGCACTTTCCACAATCTTATATGATGTGTGAGATTCCCTTAGCTGCTCGTCTTTCCTTCCATTGCTTGAATGCAACATAAATTCCGGTAGCTAAGGCATGATAATATAATGAAGATACATATCAATTCCAGTACCATTTATTGTTCCATTTTTCCTCAGGAGTTCAAATATAATTCCTCACTAAGTATGATTTCCTTTATCAAAGGTATTTTTAACATATTTTCAATTTTCCATAGAGAAACACTTCAAAATATTTTCTATGTATTTCCACTCCCGAAACATTGGAAGCTCCAGAAATTCCTTTCATATGAAAGTTAGAAAATGACCAAGCTTACACTTCCATCAATGTGAGTTATCAATGCACAAACAGCCAAAGAATGTTAATGTATACAATATAATGTAAACTATTTTACACTTACATTTGTAGATGACCGCCTTGCTTCATTCAAAAAACCATATGACCTGCTATTCCATTGATGTGAAGCTTGTTATAAGACCATACATTAATATACTCAATTAGCAAACCATGCCTTTAGTTCCTCTTCCCTATATTCCAGGAGAGAGAGTTTCCATAAAGTATATGTTCCTTTTGTGTAAAGAACTGAATAGCAAGAGTGATATTATAATATTCCAATGAGCCAAATTTCCTTACAAAAAAAAAAGCTTACAAACAATGGGCTTGCGGTTGTTTGGTATGATAATAACTTCCCAAACTATACATTTCCTTATTGAGTTTATTCCTTCCCGCATTTCTTCCACTCATAGTTGACATTGATGAAAAATTTAATCCTTCTTAGGAGTTTTCCTCTAGTATTTAGAGTGACTTCCCCCCAAAATCACATAACAATTATCCAGAGATTACATTCCAAGTTAATTCCTCCCACTTATCCTAAGCATGTCATGTTGGGAGTGTCACTTGTAGTTTCCTTGGGGTCAAGATTATATTCCAGTATGATTGTCAATAATTCCACACTTGATGATAAAAATGATTGTGTTCCTACTTTCCACCAGTATTCATTTTCCAGATAACTAAGGAAACACCCTTTGATCCACTAGAAGAACCATGAAAAAATTCCTGGTGTGCGCTTTGTAATAACTGTGAATTTCATGCCAAAATAGAATATTTCCTTCCAGCCAAGTGACTGTACTAGATGGAGAAAGATACAACAAATGATAGTACACAATGCTTCTTTCCAAACAACAAGGGGTATACAAGACAGTCAATTCCTCCGTTCAATTGTGGAGTGTATGGTATATAACAATGGTGAATAATTCCATGCTCTTTACATACAAACGATATATTCCTGAAGTGTACTTCCCCCACCAATCGGTTGTTAAAACTATGATATTATTTAATCAACTGATTTTCCACTTCAGTATAACATGTGACCAGCACAATAAAACCTTCCGACTTGTATAATAAAATATAAGCATAACCATGTAAAAGTGTAATCATGGAAGAGTGAGATGAAATAAACAATGTGACCTCTAGTGGGGATGTCCAAAGAAATACCGTAAGTATATAAAAAGGAAACGATGTGAAGCCCTTTCATCTCCTTCCACCTTAATAAACATGTATTAAAAAAACACATATATGCTTCACATGTATCATTAGTCCTCCCACTAAAGTTTAAAATTCCAGAATCAATAAGCCTCTTGATCCAGTTCCAAGATATGTGACCAAGTCATTGATGGTGTAGATGATAAGATTCCAAGCATGTGTTCCCATTGTCGATATTCCTCCATATGGAGTAATCTTTGCCCAATAAAAAAAAATTGGTCTACCAACTTCCAATGGACATCAAGAAAGATGGACCATTGTGTGAAAATCATAATGCACTAATTTAACCATTGAGCAATATTTCCACTCTCCCTTTTCCAAATAGTGTGTCATAATCAATAGATTCCAAGATGGAGCAATAAATTTAATCCCTTCTCATTGAGGTTAAATAACATGTCCTATAACAACAATAGTTTTCCTCCACGAGGGAGTTTTATGGCATAATTTCCAATTCAAAGTATATCAATTTTCCTTTGATTTTTTTTTTGCATGCCAATGAAGTTGCTATGATATTCCAACAATAAATGATGTATATAAAACACCATAATCCAACTATTTGAAAAAATACCACAAATAAATATCTATAGTGGAAATATTATCATTAGACATACCGACAAACAAAGAGCAAATTTCCTTGTCCTTGGAGTGACTCCCATCTTCCTCCATAAATAAGTGATGCTCAATAATAACACTTCTTTGAAATCCCTTTCCAGATTATGAATAATTTTCCACATAATCATTTGCTCGTTGCAATTCATCCATGCATTTATGATTTGGAGTCCTCCTAAATTTCTTCCAAGGAGTGATACCTTTTCCTTGCTATGATTTACATGCAATGGATTAGCAACCAAACAAGTTAGTTTGTTAAGCAGCAATCTAATAAAATAAACTCATTAATAGATGCTAGGAAATATGTGAATTTAATATTCCTTCCCTGACAGCATGCGTGAACAGGTGCCTTCAGAGATTCCTCCAACAAGCCAGAACCACAAGGACATAGTTTCCGTGTATTCCGTTGAATTCCAGAATACTCGTCGAGTTCCACCACAAAAATTAGAATCACAGAAGCCATTCTGTTCCGATGTCGGTATAATTACAGAATCGTTGGTCCTTATGTGCAAAGCAGGAGGCGAGGGCCCGGCGACCCAGAAAAAAAATCGTTGCTTGGTCGGATCGAAACCGAAACTTCTCTCTTCATGACGACGCAACACTTCCTCCAGCAGTAGAACAAAGAAATCCAGCGAAGAATTGACGTGTATGTGATCACTTGTGCACCTCTTTGGCTCTTTGCAATCCGTAGTACTAATGTACAATCAGCACTATTACTCTCGATCCGCTCGCGCAAAGAAACAAAACAGCCAAGGCCACTAGCCTTCCTTGATCAACATGCGCTTTGAGAGCGATCCAGATGTACTCCTTTATTGGTTGATCACTCGAACCTGACTTTCCTCGCGCTGCATCAGGGAACACGCATGTGATATAATCGCATACTAGCCGCGTTAAGTGCGAGCAGCGTATGAGTGCAGCACTGAGCAGTCAGCACATCAATCGACAGCAGCGGACACAGCGGATTATTTGTGGATGGCGATGGCTACAACGACGACAGAGGTTCACGGCCGCGGCCGGCCGGCGACAGTTTGAAGTAGTGGGATTACGGGCCTGCACGATCCACGGGCATGCAAGATGTACCAGCAGTCCTCGATCCGTGTCACTTTTCCGGGACGATCGAACGCATAGCCCCGAACACAGAAGCACCTGGGATTCTGCCGCGGCTTGCGCCCGCTTGACGCGCCGCAGGAGTGCGACCAGGAAGAAGCGGTAGATCTTTGCACTAGACGCACTCGGGGACAGAACGATACGCAGCGGATTGTATCAGGATGGCAGCCGTCCACCTCAACGGCAGAGTTGCAGGACGGATTAGGATAGTGGCGGCGACCTTCAACCTAGCTCCGATGCCAATGTAAGAAATTTAGGTTTTTGGTCTACCCCCTATTCCTCTGCGCTTATCCGTGGTGCCGCTCACAATTCGCATCTCTGAGGCTAGGGGGTAGGGACCTTCTTATACTGTCTTTCCAAAGAGTCCACCTCTTATACAGATATAAGATTCCTAGTTTTTCTTCCACTAGTTTCCGGGATAGAGTCCAGATCAAATTACCAACCACGATCATATTTGTCTGTTAACGGATTCTACCCGTCATGTCCCCGGAGCACGCGCTTGTGAGCAACGCGCCATAATAGAGTGTAAATTCCTCTAGTTATGTAGACCAACATTAGGGCTGTAATCTAACTATATGATCTAGCTCCTTCCGATTATCACTGTACCCGGGTAGTCTTTCCAATATAAATAGTATATTGTATTCCACTGATAATCGACCAGCTTCCTTAAGCATATATCACTTAAGTACATTCCAACAAGTAATAATTCCATGCTAAACATGTAAATCAATTCCATGTATAAATACATGTACAATTCCATAATGAGGTATTTCGAATATTAGTAATTCCTAGTAATTTGAATATAGTTGCAGGACACATAATTCCAACACAGGGGAGGTCCAAGAAGCCCGCGGTGGGGGTGGAGCAGCCAGGGGGGCCAAGAAAGCCGGCCGGGGCGGGCGCGGAGAGTGCTGATGTGGCGGCCGTGGGCGGGGCGGCGGCGGCCAAGGCCAGGGAGGACGAGGTTGCATCCATCGGCGAGAAGCGGCCGATCCACCTGCGTGCCGTCACTGCTCACATCCTTCCCCTAATTTCTTTGCTTTCTCGATCTGCAGCAGCAGCAGCAGCGTCTCCATGGATGCGGCGGCGTGACGGCTTCCAGGCACGGATCCCTCCTCCGCCTCCATCCTCCACCTCTCTGGTCGCCCGGTTGCAACGGTGAGCTCTCCCTTTCCCCGACTACTCTCCTCTCTCACATCACATCAGGTCGAATCGGACCCTTGATTTCTTTTTCTGTTGAGCAGCTGCAGCTCCTTCCTACCTTCCATGGACGAGCTCGACGGAGACGCCGTCCAGCCCGACCATGGCCACGACTACGCCACGCACAAGGTCCCTTCCTGCTCCCCCACCTTCTTCCATGGTTCAAGACGCTACATAGATTGCTGCTGCTGTTTGTCAAATTCATTCCACTGAAGCCATCTACTTCGTCCACCAACCCGCCCCGAAAGGCAGTTATTGTGAATTGATGTTCGCACTGAGGCCAGAGGCGAGAGGCGAGGGCACAAAGGTCGGCGGCAAGTGCTCAGGAGAGAAGAGGAAGGCAGTGGTGGCTGCGGTTTACACGAGAGCGAGGTGACCTGCCCAGAAAGGTAGTTACAGTGAATTGATGTTCATATGAACTTCAATGCTGTGACGTTTTTATTAGATCTGAGTTGCAATCCTCAATTTTTTTAGGTTTGAGTAGCAATGCTCCTGCTCTACTAGCTATGACATTTTCCATGTTTTTTCTTCTAATATCGTATAGCCTCCATGCTTATGGGTTCAACTTGACAAGCTTTTTTTCATCTTACATCCTGTTTTAAGCTCTGTTTATGGTTGATTTCTGCCATGTTTATGGAGGGAGAGGACGCCAAGTACTAGGAGAAGGATCAGTTTGTTAGGAATAAGCAACTTGTATTCCCATGAGGCCATAGGCCGATATATATATACATGTACAGGTGTGGAACATATGCAGGAAACCCCTCATACAATAAGATAAATATAAAGGGGTATATGACTTATATTATAACTCTAACACCCCCCCTCAAACTCATGGTGGATGAACAACACTGAGTTTGGAGAGATAAAAGCCATGTTGTGCTCTAGTCTGTGCCTTTGTCAGGAAATCCGCCAACTGTAACTCGGAAGGCACATACTGAAGAGCAATAACCTCATCCTGCACAGCAGCGCGCACATAGAAAGCATCAACACCAATATGCTTGGTGAGCTCATGCTTCACAGGATCGCGTGCAATGCTGATAGCACCTGTACTGTCAGATAGAAGCAGAGTCGGTGTAGTGACAGAAACACCAAAATCCTGAAGTAACCACCGTAACCAAGTCACCTCTGCCGTCAAAAGAGCCATTGCTCGCAACTCAGCCTCGGCACTCGAACGGGAAACTGCAAGCTGTTTCTTCGTCTTCCAGGCAATGAGAGAACCACCAAGAAAAACACAGTAAGCAGAAAGTGAACGGCGATCGGAAGGATCACTAGCCCACGTAGCATCAGAATAGGCCTGGAGCTGTAAAGAACTGGAGCGAGGAAAGAATAGACGGTGAGAGATCGTGCCTCGAAGATATCGAAGAATACGAAGGAGATGACTATAGTGAACCAAGGTGGGGGCAGAGACAAACTGACTCAGAATATGAACCGGATAAGAGATGTCCGGACGAGTGACAGCTAGATAGACAAGACTGCCAACAAGATGACGATAACGCGTCGGATCAGGGAGAGGATCACCATCAGTAGCACGGAGGTGAACATTGAGCTCCATAGGAGTCTCAACAATGCGCTCGTCAGTAAGAGCAGCACGAGCAAGAAGATCCTGGATATACTTTTCCTGGGATATAAAAAAGCCATCAGAGGTAGAAGAGACTTCAATCCCAAGAAAGTAGCGAAGAGGTCCAAGATCAGACATAAGAAACTGCTCACTAAGACGGGCCTTTACAAAGGCAATATACTCGGGATCATCCCCCGTGATGATCATGTCATCAACATAAAGAAGAAGAAGAGTCCGACCACGAGGAGAAAGGTGAATAAACAATGCGGGATCATGAGCACTTGCTAAAAAACCAGCAGCAGTGATCACAGAGGCAAAGCGCTCAAACCAGGCGCGGGGGGCTTGCTTAAGGCCATAGAGAGAGCGACGAAGACGACATACCATGCCATCAGGAACAGAATACCCAGGTGGTGGCTGCATGTACACCTCCTCACGCAACTCACCATTAAGAAAGGCATTCTTAACATCAAGCTGAGATATAGACCAGTGGCGTGCAGAGGCAACGGCAAGAAGGGTACGAACAGTGGTCATATGAGCCACAGGAGCAAAAGTCTCGTCATAATCACGACCATGCTCCTGCTGAAAACCACGAGCCACAAGACGAGCTTTGTGACGCTCAAGAGAACCATCGGAGCGAGTCTTAACCTTGTAGACCCACTTACAAGTGATCGGACGGACTCCGGGAGGAAGAGAAACAAGATCCCAAGTACCAGTGCGTTCAAGAGCAGCAATCTCCTCTGCCATCGCAAACTGCCATTCAGGATGAACAACAGCCTGACGGTAAGAAGTCGGCTCAAGAACAGCAGCACCAGCAGTGGGAAATCCAAAGCGATCAACAGGCGGACGAGGACGAGAACGCAAACCATAAGTAGGCTGAGAGAAAGATGACGACCCATCCACGGAGGCATCAACTGGTCGTGGACGACGAGTGTAATGTTGAGGAAGAGATGGAATAATAGAAGGAGGAATCGGCAAGGTAGAATCAGGGGGTGACGACGAAGAAGTCACCGGAGATGAAGGTGTAGAATCCGGTGACAAACTGGGAGAGGAAGTCACCGGAGATGAAGGTGGAGAACCCGGTGACAAGCTAGACGAGGAGACCGGGGAGGAAGGTGACTGCAAGTCAACGAGATGTGGAGAAGGAGAGGAAGTGGAACGGAGAGGTACAGTGTCGGCGAGGGTGATAGGTGTGTCAGGAAAAGTGAGGAAAGAGATATCCTGCACTGAAAAAGTCGAGGAAGATGGGCGTGGGTAGAAAGGACGAGACTCGTCAAAAGTCACATCTCGAGAGATACGCATCCGACGACCAATAGGATCCCAACAACGATAGCCCTTATGCTCATCACTGTAGCCTAAGAAAACGCACTCAACAGACTGAGCAGTCAGTTTGGTGCGTTCGCGAGGGGCAAGAAGAACATAGCAAACACAACCAAACAAGCGAAGCATCGAATAATCGGGAGAACGATCAAAAAGTCGCTCGAAAGGAACACCACCCTGTAGAGCAGCGGAAGGCTGTATATTGATAAGATAGGTGGATGTGGAGACGGCCTCAGCCCAAAAATGAGGCGGGAGAGAGGCAGCAATCATCAATGCACGAGCCGTCTCAAGAAGATGTCGATGCTTTCGCTCAGCCACACCATTCTGAGCATGAGCACCAGGACAAGAGAATTGAGAGAGAGTCCCGTGTTCAGCAAGAACACCACGCAACATCTTAGAGATATACTCGCCAGCGGAGTCAGCACGAAAAACACGAATGGGTGAAGAGAACTGAGTATGAACCATGGCAGCAAAACGCTTATAAATAGACAACACCTCAGAACGAGAAGTCATGAAATAAAGCCATGTGTAACGAGAGAAATCATCTATGAAAATAATATAGTATTTATGACCACCTTTCGAAGCGAAAGGGGCCGGACCCCATACATCAGAATGGACTAAATCGAAAGGACGCTTAGACACGGACTCACTATGTGAATATGGTAACTGAATCTGCTTACCAAGACGACAACCCTGACACTCTAAAGAGACATCTCCTGAGACAGACCCCAGAAGGCCTCGACGAACTAAAGAAGACAACCGAGATCCACACAGATGACCAAGTCGATGATGCCACTGCTGGAAGGAACCAGTGACAGAGGCAACAGAAGCGGAAGAACTGGCGATGGTGGTAGCAGCAGAAGGAACATGAAGCCAGTCCAACTCCCAAAGACCCTGAGAATCACGGCGGCGAGGGCCAGCCCCAACCAGAGTGTGCGTGTGACGGTCCTGAACAGAACAAGAGTCAACGTCAAGGATGACACGACAACCAGAATCCGTAAGTTGACCAGCAGAAAACAAATTCATGGTAAGTCGAGGAACATGAGCAACATCAGGAACAGAATAAGAAGGAGTAGTAAGATTGCCTCTACTAGCAACAGAAAGTGGAGTACCATCAGCAGTGAAGACATGAATAGGAGAATCCAGTGATCGAAGAGAGGACAAAGTGGAGGAATGAGAAGACATATGAAAAGAAGCTCCAGAGTCCAGAACCCATGGGGATGTACCTGACTGTGTAGAGGGTGATTGCTCAGTGCGGGAAGCATCAGTCACAGAACCGGCAGTACCCGTCGAGGAAGAACCTGAAGCCGCGAGCAGACGCTTAAGTCTCAGAATATCCTGCTCAGTCAAAGCAATGGCTGAAGCTGTCGAGGTAGACGACGAAGTCCCTGAAGATGATGATCGAGCCTTGCGCAGGTGTTTCTTCTTCGTGTAGCACTGAGACTCAAGATGACCATCATTGTTGCAATAGGCGCAGTGTGGACGGGGGCGACCGGAGCCTCCAGAAGGAGTGGGCAAGAGCGGCGGAGCACTCGAGCGAGAAGTGGTCGATGGAGCAGGTGGCGGAGGAGCACGAGTAGCAAGCACAGAGGGAACCTCCAGCAAACCAGCACCACGTAAGCGAGTCTCCTCTGCACGAATCTCAGAAAGCGCCTCCATGAGAGAAATACGGCCACGAGCAAACAACTGAGCACGCCGGGGCTCAAACTCCTTACGAAGCCGAGACAAGAACTCATAGACGCGATGAAACTCCAAATTGGCCTGGACAGCCTGGCAACAGGGGCAGGTACGACACCCAGCACTACGGAGAGAATCAAGCTGACGCCAGATAGCAGAACTCTGTGCATAGAAGTCATCAACAGTAGAGTCACCCTGCTGAAGAGCATGCTCCTGGCGGATCACAGAGAGGTATAAGGCATCACCAGAGGGCTGATAGCGCTCACGAAGACGGGTCCACATCTCAAAGACAGTAGAAAGACCCAGAAATTCAGAAGCAAACTGAGGCAGAACACTAGCAGTGAGAACAGCTGCAGCACGGGCATCATCATCAAGCCACTGGGTGTAAGCAGACAGAGCACCATGATACAACTGAAGAGCCTCCTCATAAGCCAAAACCCTCTCATCATAAGCACGATCAGCAACCTCATCAGCAACCTTAGCCGCATCCTTGGCAGCCTGATTAGCATCCGTAGGAAGAACCGATGGAGTTGGCGGGGTAGGGGCCACCGGAGGAACTGGACGTGGCGGACAACAGACCTCGCCAGAAAGAACACCCCAAAGACGGATGCCACGCATGTGAATGCGCATGAAGCCAGTGAACTCGGTGTAGTTAGTACCATCAAAGATCACCGGACAGCGAGGAACAGCAACATAACCCGATGCAGCAGACATTTTTTTTAAGATCCGATGAGAACGACCGGATCGGAATCAGGCGCTGCTACGGGAGCAGCGAGAGCCGGCGGGAGAGGAGATCAAGGGCGCCTGCAGGACGAGCCCCCTGGGCCGATCTGACGCCCTGGGCGCCTGCGGGAAGGGCGGCTGGGTGGCGCCCGAGCGGGACAGGCCAGCAGCCGAGCTCCCTGAGCGTCGGCTGGACGGGAGCGGGACGGGCGGCTGCAGGACCGGCTGGAGCAGCGCTGCAGGAACCGATCCGGCTGGAGGAGCTCGATCAGGAGGAATCGATCGAAGACAGGAAGGGATTGAAGCCAGCGGGACCTGCGGGAGCAGATCGAAGCGGGCGGGAGCTGGAGATCGATCGGGGCGAGATCGAGCGGGAGGCTTCGAGCGGCCCTAGTTGGAGATCGGTCGGGATGTAGAGAGGATCAAACGCACGAGTTGCAGCGTGCAAAAAAATTGACCTAGCTCTAATACCATGTTAGGAATAAGCAACTTGTATTCCCATGAGGCCATAGGCCGATATATATATACATGTACAGGTGTGGAACATATGCAGGAAACCCCTCATACAATAAGATAAATATAAAGGGGTATATGACTTATATTATAACTCTAACACAGTTTAGCAAGTACAGGCTGTAATTATCTCGTGATTATGGGTAGATGCCTCCTTTATTTAGTTACCAGAGTTGTTCACTATTGAATATGCAAATTCAGCATCCTTTATATAATGGGATCTTATGAACTTTTTTTGAAGATTGCTGAGAAGCGCAACCTTTTGATCTTCGAGAACCGCAAGTTTGCTGACATTGAAAACACATTCATTATGCGAGACGAATGGTGAGAAATGTGCTATTCCCTATCCTTACATTCTATTTGCATATTCGCGTAGTGTGCTTAGTTTTTTTCCTTTCAAGATGAATATTCTACACATGAGAGCAATATACTTGGTATTATTGATGCTCATATAATTCCTGGACCTGGAATTGTTGATGGCTTGAGGCTTAAAGTATGTTATGTGTTGCATACCTAATAAATATTAGCAAGTTAATGTTGCAGCTTGACAGATGCTGCGATAACTTCTCCTTTTTCTGTTTGTTAATATCCACTTGGAACTGAGCAGCCATGATCCGTATTTCCTCTGTCTAGCTACGAGATGCATGCAGTTCGTTATTGTGTATCGTGTGCTAAAACATTGATTATTTGACAATGAACACATGGCAATGCCTTAACTATTCAACTTGCCTAGATATTTTGCTTTTTGTATGTTGAGGGGAGATGGATATGGCCTCGGGACTAAACGCACAGACCACATGAAGTGATCTGATGGTTTGGATTTTTGCTATGTGCCTATTTGCTTAAGAAAATACTTGACTGGAGAGCAAATTCCAAATGGAGCTGCATTTTCATGCGTTGGGGGCAGAAGTAGAATAAATAGTAAATCTTGATCTTATGGAGTGATGATTTACATTCTTTGTGTGATGAGATAATACACAACCTAGGTGTTATTTAACGTGCTGTTGTAGAACAACTGACTATCATGATCTGTAGTTTCTGAATATTGAGTCCTTGAGTTTTGGGGAATGGTGCGCTCTAATTTGGAAGTGGTATTTCCTAATGTATTCACACAGTTAGATATCATATTATATATTTTTCCTCTTACTTGAAATTTCTGCTATGTAAAGCTAGGTTGTCTTTGATTCGTTGTGTGTTAGGTATTGAACAGACTGGCTTGTTTGGCTAACCTTCCTTTACTTTTATTTTGCAGGCTCTAGAATCACTAAGGTTGCTCCTTCTCTGTTCCTTTGCTCCTTCCACCGTGAGGTGCAGGTGCCGCTCCGCAAGGTGCTCGAGCTCCCGAGGTCTACATGGGCGCCTGCAAGTGGGACGAGCTGCCCTACACGCGCGTGGCGTCCACGGCCATGCGCCAGTACAAGGAGGCGTCCTGGATGCAAGATTTTAAATAGCGTCCGCTACCTCCGCTATTGCGGCTGCAATAGCGGTAGTGTCACCCTGCCACTATTAGTTTAAGGTTGCGTTAGAAAATAGCGTGTTGTCATGATGCGGGCGCAATATCACTTGTTAGACCGCTATATCATCCGCTATTCGTAATATCGCCCGCTATATACGTCCTTATTATTCTATTGTGTAATCTATTTTGGTAAATGTGTCTTGCTTGCATGGTTGCACGACCAAATATTGTTCAATTATAGTTTATATTCCTATATAAATGATGATTTCTCAAATTAAGTGTCATATTTTTGTCAATGGCCTAGACATATACACAACAATCTCAAATTTATGAGTGTTTTTTAAAAATTGGCTATGTGGACATAGCGCCCGCAATATCGCCTGCTATCCGCATTTTGCTATGTGGGCCCTAATCCGCAACCAGTCCGCTATCCGCTATTTATAAGCTTGCCTGGATGTGCTTCTTTCTTCTGGTAATGCACTGCTCCTTAGCTTCTTTCTTTGCATTTCTTATGCGTCCTGGATGTGCTTCTTTCTTCTGGTAATGCACTGCTCCTTAGCTTCTTTCTTTGCATTTCTTATGAGTTTTGCGTATGCTGCTGCCTCTGCAATTGATGGTATGTGCTTTCTTTTGCTTGGTTAATTTTGGTGTGTGTGTTTTCTGGCGCTAGATCATGGGGTCGGCGACGGCGGCCGGAAGCCAGGAGGGCTGGCCGAGGAAGAGGGTGAGGACGTGGGGATTGAAGAGGGTATGTTCCTGGTTTCATCACCACACTAATTAGTCATTTATCTACTGATATTTTATCATGTCTGTGTTGAGGATATCTTTACATGCAAATCACAGTTTCCCACACTTAGCTATGCTGTTTTGTCATGTTTTCTCCAGGTTCCTATGCATATTGTTCAGTGCAAGGGTAAAGCATCGTCAGCATTGTATTGATGTCGTCAAGTCATGTAGACTAATTGCAGAACAAATCTATACTTTCGTTGGGACTAAAAGTGAAAACGATAATTGGGACCAAAATTATGCATTTCTAGGAAGTAATAAATATGCAAAAGGATTATCCATGGGATGGAGCAGAGGCCGGCGTGGGCCGCAAGGAGCAGCAGTGGCAGAATGGTGCTCGCTTGCCGGGCGTTGGCCCTTGGATGAATTCGACGCCTGAGTTGAGCTAACGAGTCCCATGGTTGGTATCTCCTCTTACCTCCAGATCCACTATTGCTCATTCCCCTCCTCTCCATATTTATTTCTTCTTGCTTGAAAGTCTCTTCCATGTAGATCATTGCAAAGTAGTTTATGGCTTAGTATATCACTGCAGGTTCCTTACACCGTCCAAATTCAGCGTTTCTGTATTTTTGTCGATGCAAGCCTATTCTTCGACTATAAAATAGCAGGGATTTCTTTTCTTATCAATTCTAATCCCTTTGTGATGCATTGCAGGTTTGCTATCAATCTCTCAAAAAGGAAAAACAACATTACTTTGTTCTTGGGAGAAACTTCCTGTAGCGTTGCTACCTTGACAGAGATAAATATGCGATCAAGGATATATTCAGTGGTTTTTCAGGAAAAAACTTGGAGGATATTTTTGCAGGTTCATCGCTTGCATTATTGCTTTATCATGGTGTATTCGTCCCTTATCCAAGAAAGGGCCTTCTTCATGTTTGCAGATAGTTTGGTGCTCTCATGGTTATTTTGTTGAGATTGTCCTTCTGTTCATTATTTGGGAACCATCTCCTGCAGCTCAGCTACTGTCTAGCTGCTGCCCTTATGGTGATTGATTAATGGTGTATGTTTTTCTATTAGTTTCTCTGTATGCCAATGTCTGAATTATATCTTGACGTTGTACATTTCTGTAGGCCTTGGATTCCCTGAGATGCGCTATTCGTAGGCATGCATTTTCTAATAAAATTATGGCAATCAATTTGAATAAGTAATTTATCTAGCTACAACAACCTATTGTTTATGTTCCTTGCTTTCGCAAATAGTAGTTTATAGTCTATATCTGCCAAATATTTACACATTAGCTGAGCCACGAAGTAAGATGCCATACTTTAGTGATGGGTTTGTTATCGTTTCATGTTGGTTAGCCATGATAAATCTAATTTCTCGAGTAGTAGATGATTCATGTCAGGTTTCTTTTAGAGATCGAAATATGGGTTGACTCTGAAATAAGTAGTACGGCGTCCAGTTCGGCATAGGTAGTAGAAAGCATACTAATCTCATTTACATACTACGCAAAACTGAATGGCCTTCTAAAGCTCTGAAACTATTTGTTGTGTAATATGTATCCCCTTTTCATACTTTGTATATGCTTTCTCCTTAGTAGGCAAAAGTACATGAGAACGATGGTCTACAGGATATGAATTGCACTAAAATATATGCAGGTTTTGTGCCAGACTAACTGTCACTATTGTATTTCAGCTGCTTCTTCTGTGACTTCGTATATTTTGCTGGCTCTTCTCATTTCCCCGCAAACCACTTCGTCTGTACAGTCTCCCACTACTTTAGTGATCTAAGCGCTCTTATATTTCTTTACAGAGGGAGTATTGTCTTTAGAGGTTTTGTCCAAACTACTTGCTCTCTGACTTGCCTTTTGAAACAAAGTGTTCCTAGGATTGCCTTTTTACATATGGTTAAGCTCAATATGGCTACCTATGTACACATATGAAGGTTCTGTTTGGACTATTCAAATCGTGTGGAGAAATTTCCAATTTGTTGCCTTGCTATGGTGTGCCATCGCCATGTTTTTTTCAGGAAAATGGAATGTGCAAGCTTCTTCCTTGATTAGTCAAATACTTGCTTTGCCTTAAATACAGTCCCCATCTATGTCCCGGGTCTTCTTTTGTATGAATTTCATATTCATTGGAATATGAGAATACACTGTCATGATGGACAAGTCCACCAGCGCATTTCCATGGGATTTAGAAAAATATATGTGAACTTGCATACATTTTCTAAATTTCTGTCTTTTCTCATCCATGCTCCCCGGTAGACAAATAGTAGGTTGAACAGAAGTGAATATTCATTTGTGTTCAAATCTCTATGAAGTGTGCATCGTGCTTCTATTTTTGCAATATGTTTCAGAGTATGTGATTTAATTTTCCTGCTTTCACTGTTACATTATTATGTACTTCATTCTTAGCTTTGCTTTTGGAAGCAATATACAAGTTGTAATTACCATAAAGATCTGAAATGGTAACTTGACATTGAACAAGCAACAATCCAGTTACATTGCTTTATTTCCCTCATAAACACACTCGAGTTGGGAGAAGAAAAGGATGTGAAGAAAAAGATAGATAATATTCTGCTCTGAAGCTAAAACTTTTTTGGGAATTTAAATACACGAGGATCTAAATTCTTAACGTACGTACTTGCTGAACAAAAGATTACTGAAAAATACACATATTTTCAGCGCAACATGGTTTTCGAAGGACTTTGTGATGTCAAATTTGAATGTGTGTTCATCTCATTGTAGACAACAAGCCATCATTATTATTTTTATTAAAAGGAGTTAAATTTGTTATAATATGTGCTCGCCCACAACTAAAATAACTAAACCGTGGATTCTATTTTCAACGAAAACATGCTTTTAGCGGGTCTCTGCGTCATTTGGCGCAACGGGTCAACTAGTTCATCAATAGAGAACTTGTGGTCTCTAGGGGTTTCTCCCTTTTTAGCAATGGCTAAACTTTTAGGCAAAAATTCAAGAAATTCGTTGGTAGCAAAAGGTTCCTTAATGATAGAGAGACAATTGGGATGAACACTTACGAATTTGAGATCTGCATCTCCCTTGCTAGAAGATTCACCCTTATTTTTAGGAACATAAATAAACTTGGCAGTTTTGGTAGGGGGTTTTGGAGTGTTTTTCATGGAGGAAAACGCGGAACCTAAGTTTGTAATGATATCCTCAAGTTTACCGATTCTTGCAGAGTCTAGATCTATTTTCTCATCAACTATAGGTTCTTTTTCTTTAAGATTTTTTAAAGTAACTCCAACCCTAGATCCAAATTGGGTAATGTGATTATGAATCTTTTTATCCAAATTTTCAATCAACTCAATAGTGGCAATTTTATTTTCAATAATCTCAAGCTGTTGCATAACGTGTTCTAAAGTTAAAACAGTTCCATTGACCAAAAGAGATGGTGGGCCAAACAAATCTAACATAGCATTATAAGCATCAAACGTATGGCTACTCAAGAAATCACCTCCGGTAGCAATATCAAGAACACACATATTCCAAGGAGTAATGCCTACATAAAAATTGCAAAGAAGAACGGAAGTGGAAAGCTTCCTAGAAGATTTACATTGAGCATTGCAAATTCTATGCCAAGCATCTTTTAAATTTTCTCCCTCTCTTTGCTTAAAATTGAGGATTTCTTGTTCGGGAGTGAGAATAAGGATAGGAGGACTAGCCATAACGACAAGGTAAGCAATCTAACACACGAGCAAACGGAAAAAAGGCAAGCGAAAAAGAGAGGAGGAGATTGGGAAAGAGGGGGAAAATAAAACGGCAAGGGTGAAGTGGGGTAGAGGAAAACAAGAGGCAAATGGCAAATAATGTAAATGCGAGGGAGATGGGTTTGTGATGGGTACTTGGTATGTCTTGACTTGAGCGAAGACCTCCCCGGCAACGGCGCCAGAAGTCCTTCTTGCTATGTCTTGAGCTTGCGTTGGTTTTCCTCGAAGAGGAGAGGGTGATGCAGCAATAGTAGCGCATGTATTTCCCTTAGTTTTTGAGAACCAAGGTATCAATCCAGTAGGAGGCTCCTCAAAAGTCTCACACACCTACACAAACAAACAAAGAACTCACAACCAATGCAATAAAGGGGTTGTCAATCCCTTCATGACCACTTGCAAAAGTGAGATCTAATAAAGATAGTAAGATAAAATAAATATATTTTTGGTATTTTATAATATAGATGCAAAAAGTAAAGATGCAAATAAAAGTAGATTAGAAACAAATATGATAAGAGATAGACCCGGGGGCCATAGGTTTCACTAGTGGCTTCTCTCAAGATAGCATAAGTATTACAGTGGGTGAATAAATTACTGTCGAGCAATTGATAGAAAAGCGAATAATTATGAGATTATCTAGGCATGATCATGTATATAGGCATCACGTCTGTGACAAGTAGACCGACTCCTGCCTGCATCTACTACTATTACTCCACACATCGACCGACTCCTACCTGCATCTAGAGTATTAAGTTCATAAGAACAAAGTAACGCATTAAGCAAGATGACATGATATAGAGGGATAAACTCAAGCAATATGATATAAACCCCATCTTGTTATCCTCGATGGCAACAATACAATACGTGCCTTGCAACCCTTTCTGTCACTGGGTAAGGACACCGCAAGATTGAACCCAAAGCTAAGCACTTCTCCCATGGCAAGAAATATCAATCTAGTAGGCCAAACCAAACTGATAATTAGAAGAGACTTGCAAAGATAACTCAATCATACATAAAAGAATTCAGAGAAGATTCAAATATTATTCGTAGATAAACTTGATCATAAACCCACAATTCATCGGATCTCGACAAACACACCACAAAAAGAGTCTACATCAAATAGATCTCCACAAGAGAGGGGGAGAACATTGTATTGAGATCCAAAAAGAGAGAAGAAGCCATCTAGCTAATAACTATGGACCCATAGGTCTGTGGTAAACTACTTACAACTCATCAGAGGGGCAAGGATGTTGATGTAGAAGCCCTCCATGGTCGATTCCCCCTCCGGCAGAGTGTCAGCGAAGGCTCCAAGATGAGATCTCGCGGATACAGAAGGTTACGGTGGTGGAAATTGTGTTTCGTCTGCCCCCTGGATGTTTTCGGGGTACGTAGGTATATATAGGAGGAAGAAGTACGTCAGTGGACGCCCGAGGGCCCACGAGACAGGGGGCGCGCCTATAGGGGGGCGCCCTCCTATCTCGTGGGAGCTCCGACTGCTTCTTGACTTGCACTTCAAGTTCTCTGGATCACGTTCGTTCCAAAAATCACGCTCCCGGAGGTTTCATTCCGTTTGGACTCCGTTTGATATTCCTTTTCTTCGAAATACTGAAATAGGCAAAAAAACAGCAATATGGGCTGGGCCTCCGGTTAGTAGGTTAGTTCCAAAAATGATATAAATGTGTAAAATAAAGCCCATAAACATCCATAAAGGGGTAATATAATAGCATGGAACAATAAAAAAATTATAGATACGTTGGAGAAGTATCAATCGCCACAATCGAGATTCAACAGAAATAGACCACTCTTCAAGGGTGCATGACTGTAAAAGATATTACTCATATAAATAGAACAACCATTATTCTCCAATTTAAATGAATAACCGTCTCGCACTAAACAAGATCCAGATATAATGTTCATGCTCAACACTGGCACCAAATAACAATTATTCAGGTCTAAAACTAATCCCAAAGGTAGATGTACAGGTAGCGTGCCAACGACGATCACATCAACCATGGAACCATTCTCGACGCGCATCGTCACCTCGTCCTTAGCCAATCCTCGTTTAATCCGTAGCTCCTGTTTTGAGTTACAAATATGAGCAAACAAACCAATATCAAATATCCAGGTGCTACTACGAGCATTAGTAAGGTACACATCAATAACATGTATATCAAATATTCCTTTGTTCACTTTGCCATCGTTCTTATCCGCCAAATACTTGGGGCAGTTCCGCTTCCAGTGACCAGTCCCTTTGCAGTAGAAGCACTCAATTTCAGGCTTGGGTCCAACTTTGGGCTTCTTCCCAGGAGTGGTAACTTGCTTGCCATTCTTCTTGAAGTTTCCTTTATTTCCCTTGTCCTTCTTCTTGAAACTAGTGGTTTTGTTAACCATCAACACTTGATGCTCCTTCTTGATTTCTACCTCCGCAGCTTTGAGCATTTTGAAGAGCTCGGGAGTTGTCTTCTCCATCCCATGCATATTATAGTTCATCACAAAGCCTTTGTAGCTTGGTGGCAATGATTGGAGAACTCTGTCAATAACACTATCATATGGAAGATTAACTCCCAGCTGTGTCAAGTGATTATGATATCCAGACATTCTGAGTATGTGTTCACTGACAGAAGTGTTCTCCTCCATCTTGCAGCTATAGAATTTGTTGGAGACTTCATATCGCTCAACTCGGGCATTTTTCTTGAAATATTAACTTCAACTCTTGGAACATCTCATATGTTCCATGACGTTTAAAACATCTTTGAAGTCCCGATTCTAAGCCGCAAAGCATGGCACACTGAACTATCAAGTAGTCATCAGATCAAGATTGCCAGACGTTCAAAACATCAGCATCTGCTCCTACAACAGACCTTTTGCCTAGCGATGCATCAAGGACATAATTCTTCTGTGCATCACTGAGGATAATTCTCAAGTTACGGACCCAGCCCGTGTAGTTGCTACCATCATCTTTCAACTTAGCTTTGTGTAGGAACGTATTAAAATTCAGGGGAACAGTAGCACGGGCCATTGATCTACAACATAGTATGTAAATACTATCAGGACTAAGTTCATGATAAATTAAGTTCAATTAATTAAATTACTTAAGAACTCCCACTTAGATAGACATCCCTCAAGTCATCTAAATGATACATGATCCAAATCAACTAAACCATGTCCGATCATCACGTGAGATGGAGTAGTCGTCAATGGTGAACATCTCTATGTTGACCATATCTACTATATGATTCACGTTCGACCTTTCGGTGTCCAGTGTTCCGAGGCCATGTCTGTACATGCTAGGCTTGTCAAGTTTAACCCGAGTATTCCGCATGTGCAAAATTGTCTTGCACCTGTTGTATGTGAACGTAGAGCCTATCACACCCGATCATCACGTGGTGTCTCAGCACGACGAACTGTCGCAACGGTGCATACTCAGGGAGAACACTTATACCTTGAAATTTAGTTAAGGGATCATGGACTTATAATCTACCACCGTACTAAGCAAAATAAGATGCATAACAGATAAACATCACATGAAATCAAAATATGTGACATGATATGTCCATCATCATCTTGTGCTTTTGATCTCCATCTCCAAAGCATCGTCATGATCTCCATTGTCACCGGATGGACACCTTGATCTCCATCATTGCGTCATGGTCATCTCGCCAACTATTGCTTCTAAAACTATCGCTACCGCATAGTGATAAAGTAAAGCAATTACATGGTGTTTGCATTTCATACAATAAAGAGACAACCATAAGGCTCCTGTCGGTTGCCGATAACTTTTACAAAACATGATCATCTCATACAATAACGTATATCACATCATGTCTTGACCATATCACATCACAACATGCCCTGCAAAAACAAGTTAGACATCCTCTACTTTGTTGTTGCAAGTTTTACGCGGCTGCTACGGGCTTCTAGCAAGAACCGTTCTTACCTACGACACAAAAACCACAATGGTGATTTATCAAGTTTTTTTAACCTTCAACAAGGACCGACCGTAGTCAAATTCAATTCAACTAAAGTAGGAGAAACAGACACCCGCCAGCCACCTTTATGCAAAACTAGTTGCATGTGTGTCGGTGGAACCGGTCTCATGAACGTGGTCATGTAAGGTTGGTCCGGGCCACTTCATCCAACAATACCGCCAAATCAAAATAAGACATTGGTGGTAAGCAGTATGATGATCACCGCCCACAACTCTTTGTGTTCTAATTATGCATATCATCTATGCATAGACCTGGCTCGGATGCCACTGTTGGGGAACGTAGCATGCAATTTCAAAAAAAAAGTCCTACGCTCACGCAAGATCTATCTAGGAGATGCATAGCAACGAGAGGGGGAGAGTGTGTCTACGTACCTCTTAGACATTAAGCGGAAGTGTTTGACAACACGGTTGATGTAGTCGGACTTCTTCTAGCTCCGACCGATCAAGTACCGAACGTACGGCACCTCCAAGTTCTGCACACGTTCAACTCGATGACGTCCCTCGCCCTCTTGATCCAACAAGATGTCGAGGAAGTAGATGAGTTCCATCAACACGACGACGTGGTGACGGTGATGGTGAAGTGATCTGCGCAGGGCTTCGCCTAAGCACCGCGAGAATATGACCGGGGGTGTAAACTTTGGAGGGGGGCGCCGCACACGGCTAACAATTGATGTTGTGTGTTCTAGGCGCCCCCTTCCCCACATATATATATATATTGGAGGGGAGGAGAGGCAGCCAGGGGGCACCCCAAGTAGGCCAAATCCTACTTGGGGTCTTCCCCAATTCGGCCTCCCCCCTTCCATAATTGCCGGAGAAGAAAAGGGAAGGGGGAAGAGAAAAGGAAGGCGGGCCGAACCCCCTCTTATCCTTCTCCTATTCAGCCTCCTTCCATAGGGGAGCGCGCCACCCCTTGTGGGCTGGTGTGCTCCCATCTCATGGCCCATAAGTCCCATATCTTCTCCTCGGGGGTTCCGGTAACCCCTACAGTACTCTGATATGTACCTGGTACCCTCCGGAACACTTCCGGTGTCCGAATACTATCATCCTATATATCAATCCTTACCTCTCGAACATTTCGAGACTCCTCGTCATGTCCGTGGTCTCATCCGGGACTTCGAACAACATTCGGTTACCAAATCACATAACTCATATAATACAATATCGTCATCAAACGTTAAGCTTGTGGACCCTACGGGTTCGAGAACTATGTAGACATGACCAAGACACTTCTCCGGTCAAAAACCAATAGCGGAACCTGGATGCTCATATGGGCTCCCACATATTCTACGAAGATCTTTATTGGTCAAACCATTATGACAACTTACGTTATTCCCTTTGTCATCGGTATGTTACTTGCCCGAGATTCGATTATCGGTATCTTCATACCTAGTTCAACATCATTACCGGCAAGTCTCTTTACTCGTTTCGTAATACGTCATACTGCAACTAACTCATTAGTCACTTTGCTTGCAAGGCTTCTTATGATGTGTATTATCGAGAGGGCCCAGAGATACCTCTGTGATACTCGGAGTGACAAATCCTAATCTCGATCTATGCCAACCCAACAAAACACCTTCGGAGATACCTGTAGAGCATCTTTATAATCACCCAGTTACGTTGTGACGTTTGATAGCACATAAGGCATTCCTCCAGTATATCCAGATCGAGTAGCTAGGGCTTCACACAATGTCATGTTTAAAAGTTAAGTTGAATATTTTTTACTTTTTGTCCAGATACATTTGATCATTTTCATATTTCTGCATGATGTTTAGAAGTTGCATAACATGACATTCTATGATCAAATGTATCTGATGCCTGCCCTTGGGAGGTGGCGAGGGAAGGAGGGACCGCGGGAGAGGTGCCTTTTGTGGCGGCTAGGGCTTCTCCCAGACCACCCGCTGGGGCGACGTGGGAGTCTATCTTTTTTTGTCAATCAACATAGAACTTGAGGATGTTGATCACCTTTTGGTAGTTTTCTCGATATCTTACATGTGATGAAGCAGGGTGCTCAGTTAGATTGGTCTAGCAACCATGCCCATCATTTGCAGCTCATTTGGCGACTAGTGGACGGAAGAACCTAAACACAATGGTCGTTTTGGTCGCTTAGTCAATTTGGATCTTTGAGGGCAAATTCTTCTCAATGGACCGCATGTTGGATCAAATCAACTGTGAATGCCTCAACCACCATTTGGTTGCACTTTGGCTTACAAGCCAAAAGCACACCTATTTAGGTGCTTTCCTCTTTGGCTTTTGGCTTCCATCTCTAAATAGGCCAAAAGTCAAAGCCAAAGCCCTCTAAAGGCCAAGTAAAATCCAAACCAAACACCCTCTAGGGGCGAGGTGTTTGCCGTTGTGTGTCGTGTTGAGTGAGTGGCTGATTTCTTGTATGTTTAAGACTTTCGATCTCTTGTCTTTTCCTATAATTAATCACATGTCATTCTCCTGCATGATTCAAAAAAACACGTGTATTTGCCACACACACAAAAAGAGTACCACCTCGAAGTCCACATTGGTTTATCAAATGTTCTAATAATGTAGATCAACAAACATTGCAGGGTAGCTTAGATTTTGTGTGCGAGAACTAATTAAACTTCGCATAAACATAACTTTTTTTTTACGGATGCATAAACATAAACATAACTTCTCATTGCTAAAACATCCGCATTTTTTTGATCAATCACTTTCAGTGCTCAAAGTAAGGCAACAACTAGAATAGTTCAATGAAAGTCAAACGCAGAAAATGCTCCCAAAAAAAAGGTCAAACGCAGCACTAAAACATGGCCCGTCTCCAACAGGCACATCTAAATGACTCCTCACAGCAAAATCCGTTTATTTATTCTCGGAGGGTTCTGAAATCAAGCCTCAGCAGCAGCCACGACAATTTGCTTCCTCGCCTCTTTGATGATGGTGAGCTTGACGCCCTTGCCCTTGGGAAGAGAGACCCATGCCTTCCTGTCCTTGCCGATGGTGAAGACATTGGCCAGGCGGGTGGCGAACTGATGCTCGAGGGCATCCTCGACGTGGATGGTCTCAAAGCTGCCCTCGTGCGTCTCCCTGCTCATGCTCTTGATCACCCCGATGCGCCCGGTGTTCCTGCCTCCGGTCACCATCACAAAATTCCCGACCTCAAACTTGATGAAATCCACAATCTTGTTGGTCTCCAGGTCAATCTTGATGGTGTCGTTGGGTTTGATGGCAGGGTCAGGCTAGCGGATGGTGCGGCTGTCGTAGGTATTGAGGGAAGGGATGCCCTTCTGTCCACATTGCACAGTCCTAACCTTGCAGAGCTTGAACTGTAGAACATATTACAAACTCAATAACAGAAAAGGGTTCCAGAAAAAAGTGATATACTAATTCTCAAGCCGCAAGATAATCGTCACTAGTATATCACTTTTGAATGGTAAAAAGAACATAATCCTAGTGATGATTATCTTCCGGCTTGAGAATTAGTATATCACTTTTTTCTGGAACCCTTTTCTGTTATTGAGTTTGTAATCTGTTCTGCAGTTCAAGCTCTCCAAGGTTAGGACTGTGCAATGTGGACGGAAGGGCGTCCCTTCCCTCAATACCTATGATGGCCGCACCATCCGCTACCCTGACCCTGCCATCAAACCCAACGACACCATCAAGATTGACCTGGAGACCAACAAGATTGTGGATTTCATCAAGTTTGAGGTCGGGAATTTTGTGATGGTGACCGGAGGCAGGAACACCGGTTGCATCGGGGTGATCAAGGGCATGAGCAGGGAGAAGCACGAGGGCAGCTTTGAGACCATCCATGTCGAGGATGCCCTCGGCCATCAGTTTGCCACCCGCCTGGCCAACGTCTTCACCATCGGCAAGGACAGGAAGGCGTGAGTCTCTCTTCCCAAGGGCAAGGGCATCAAGCTCACCATCATCGAAGAGGCAAGGAAGCGCATTGCCGTGGCTGCTGCTGAGGCTTGATTTCAGAACCCTCCAAGAATAAATAAATGGATTTTGCTGTGATGTGCCTGTTGGAGACGAGCCATGTTTTAGTGCTGCGTTTGACCTTTTTTGGAGCATTTTCTGCATTTAACTTTCATTGAACTATTCTAGTTGTTGCCTTACTTTGAGCACCAAAAGTGATTGATCAAAAAAATGCGGATCTTTTAGCAATGAGAAGTTATGTTTATGTTTATGCGTCCGTCAAAAAAAAGAGAAGTTATGTTTATGCGAAGTTTAATTAGTTCTCGCACACAAAATCTAAGCTACCCTGCAATGTTTGTTGATCTACATTATTAGAACATTTGGTAAACCAATGTGGACTTCGAGGCGGTACTCTTTTTGTGTGTGTGGCAAACACATGTGTTTTTTTGAATCATGCAGGAGAACGACATGTGATTAATTATAGGAAACGACAAGAGATCAAAAGTCTTAAACATACAAGAAATCAGCCACTCACTCAACACGGCACACAACGACAAACATCTCGCCCATCTAGAGGGTGTTTGGTTGGGATTTTACTTGGCCTTTAGAGGGCTTTGGCTTTGACTTTTGGCCTATTTAGAGATGGAAGCCAAAAGCCAAAGAGGAAAGCACCTAAATAGGTGTGTTTTTGGCTTGTAAGCCAAAGTGCAACCAAATGGTGGGTGAGCCATTCACAGTTGATTTGATCCAACATGCGGTCCATTGAGAAGAATTTGCCCTCAAAGATCGAAATCGACTAAGCGACCAAAACGACCATGGTGTTTAGGTTCTTCCGTCCACTAGTCGCCAAACGAGCTGCAAATGATGGGCATGGTTGCTAGACCAATCTAACTGAGCACCCTGCTTCATCACATGTAAGATACCGAGCAAACCACCAAAAGGTGATCAACATCCTCAAGTTCTATGTTGATTGACAAAAAAGATAGACTCCCACGTCGCCCTAGCGGGTGGTCTGGGAGAAGCCCTAGCCGCCACAAAAGGCACCTCTCCCACGGTCCCGCCTTCCCTGTCCACCTCCCAAGGGCAGGCAGCAGATACATTTGATCACACAATGTCATGTTATGCAACTTCTAAACATCATGCAGAAATATGAAAAATGATCAAATGTATCTGGACAAAAAGTGAAAATATTCAACTTAACTTTTAAACATGACATTGTGTGTAGCCCTAGCTGTTCGATCTGGAAAGGCAGGCCCGATTGATGTGTTTGAAGTCAATACACATTCAAAGTGAATCGTCTTTCTTGGGAACCATAACAACATTGGCGAGCCACTTGGAGTGGTATATCTCGCGGATAAACTCAGTAGCCAGGAGCCGAGCCACTTCCTCGCCAATGGCTTTTCTCATCTCCGTGGCGGACCGACGGAGGTACTCTTTGACGGGTTTTACTTTTGGATCGACTCGCAAACGGTGCTCATCCAATTCCCTGGGCACACCTGGCATGTCAGATGGTTTCCATGCAAGATGTCCCAGTTCTCACGGAGGAACTGGATAAGCGCTTCTTCCTATTTGCTGTCGAGTGTCGACGAGATATGGGTCGGAGCAGCATTAGGATCGGTCGGGTGAACATGAACTGGCTTGGTATCTCCGACCGACTGAAACGCTGACTCTAAAGCAGGCCTCTTAGTACGTAGCAAATCACTCGGATCTGCTGTCTTCTGATATTCTTGGAACTCCACCGCTGCCATTTGCTGATCTGCTATTTTTGCTCCATCTTGAAGACAATCTTCTGCTCTCTGACGGTTACCAGAAACTGTTATCACACATCTGGGGCCAGGCATCTTCATCCTGAAGTGAACATAGCACGGTCGAGCCATAAAGCTAGCATAAGCAGGTATGCCCAGAATGGCATGATATGCACTCTGGAAATCCACTACCTCAAACGTCAACTTCTCCTTGCGAAAATTCTTCTCATCGCCGAAAACCACATCAAGAGTGATTTGGCCGAGTGATTCGGCTTTCTTTCCTGGAATGATGACATGGAATCGCATCTTACTCTCGTTGAGTTTGGACATTGGGATGCCCATTCCTTTGAGAGCTTCAGCATACAGGATATTCAGACCACTACCACCATCCATCAGGACCCTAGTCAGTCGGGTGCCCCCCACGACCGGGTCGACCACCAGCTCCTACCGCCTAGGGGTAGCTACGCGTGCTGGGTGGTCGGACTGGTCGAATGTAATAGGGCCCTTTGACCACTTCAGATATCTCGGTGTTGCCGGGGCAACCATGTTTACTTCTCTGTTAATGACCTTCAGTCGACTTTTGCTCTCAATATCGGCAAAAATCACCAAGGTGGCATTGACATTGGGATAACCACCGTCATCGTCCTTATCCTCTTCTTCCTTCTCAGGCTCTTTGTCCTTGGCACTAGGTTTACTTTCTTGGAAGCTTTGAATAAGGACTCGATATTGTCGAGTGGTGTGCTTGGGGAGAATCAGATTTCCCTCCTCATCCTTCTTGGTGTGAATGTGACACGGTAAATCCAACACATCATTTCCTTCCTGATCTTTCATCTTCTTAGGGGTCCAGGTCCCTTTAGGTTTCCCTTTGAACTTTCCTTGATTTAACACCGCTGCCTCGGCAGGACCTACTGCCTCAGCCTTCCGCTTCTGCTTCCGACTGGAATTTCCTCCCCCGGTGTCCTGGGCGACTGTTTTGTGCTTGCCACTCCGGAGTCGGTCTTCCTCTTTGTTGTTAGTGTATTTGGTAGCAATCTCCATCATCCGAGTCAAGGATATATCTCCTGTCCGACCGAATTTCAGGACAAGCTCCCTGTAGCGAACGCCTTCCTTGAAGGCACAGACTACTTGGTGATTAGACACATTTTCCACTGTGTGGTGCAGACTGATCCATCTCTGGATATAGTCCCTCAAGGTTTCATTCGGTTTCTGCACGCAATTCTGCAACTCTGGTGGACCGGCTGGTCTCTTGCAAGTTCCCTCAAACGTTCTGGTGAACACTCGGGCTAACTCATCCCAACTCAAAATACTCCCAGGGGCCAACTGAGTCAGCCAAGCTCTGGCAGACCCTTCAAGCATCAGAGGAAGGTGCTTCATGGCCACCTCATCACTGCCACCGCCAATGTGCACAGCCACTCGGTAATCTTCGAGCCAAGTATCGGGCTTCGACTCGCCCGTAAACTTACTGACGCTAGTCGCCAATCTGAAGTTATGGGGTATCTCGGCAGCTCTGATGGCCCTTCCAAAACACTCAGGGCCGGAAACATGGACTCTGCCTCCACTGGGTCTGTCCCAATCCAGCCCTTCTCTGTATGCTCTATTCCGGTCGACCAAACCTTGCACAAGGGCGGACCTTGCGTCAAAGCCAGGTTCTCTGGGGTCGATTGGAACTCTGCAGTCGTTCCCGTACGGACGCCTATCGTCATTGCGCCGGGGCGCATATGACCCGTCCATCGGAAGGGGCGAAGGCGCTCGACGGTAGTTGTCGCGGGCATACTCATGATCATATTCGCCATGAGCCCTTCCCAAGTACCTATCCTAATGGTGATCACGACCTCCTTGTCGTAAAGGGGACCTTGGACTATGAGCTGACTGAACGGTGTCCGCTCTCACTGATCTGATGTGTCTGTTCTACGACTGGGAAACAGCGGAGTTCTGGTCTCGCGCTGCTCGGAGCAGCGCCCTGATCTGTTCCAGGCCTCTCCCAGCCTCTGATCGGGACAGCTGAATAGACTCTGCAATACGCGCAGCCGGTGCCAAATTCTGAATCGGAGTACGGAATACCCGAGTTTCCGGCGGAAATAACTGTCGAGCGCGTCGACTGGATTCAGGAATCAGTCGACGAGCACGCTCGTCGAGAGAATGTTGGAGATTCTCCAGACGAGTGCGCTCAGCCAGAGTGGCCAGGTGCACTGCCTCCAAGGCCCGGGCCTCGGCGGTTTACCCTATGATGGGGGTCTGGAGAGCCTCCATGTTGCGGCGGTGCAGCTCCTCCCTCTACTGCGAGCTGAGAGGTTGGGGCTGGTACTCTTCGTGGTCGAGTGACGGACCGGCACTCCTGCCGCCGTTGCCGCTGCGACGGAAGCCAGGCAGACCGTGATGGGAGTCGACCATGAGGACTTCCACCGCGGGATCACAACTCCCGCTTTCAGAAAGAGTATCTGCGAAATCAGTCGACAGATCGACCGATCCGCGAGAATACATGTCGAGCTCAATAGCTGCGACTTGGGAGGTGAAGGTTTCACGAGCCACCGCGTGTCTCACCCATCGCTGGAGCCATGAACGGCCAGACCGCTTGCGGCGGCGTCCAGCGGAATGAGTCGACAACGTGATGACCGACTGGTATGGTGAAGATGGCTTCCTGAGGAGGACGCCGCAGGAGCTCGCGCGGAAGTGCGCCGAGCCGCGAGCCAGAAGGGCCTCGACGTCGAGGGGAGCCTCCTGGAGCCAGGTGGAATCGTCGGCGACGAAGATGAGCGCGCCAAGCCGGATCTCACGGCCCATGACCAAATCGCCACCGGAAACCATGCTGATGAAGGTCGAAGAAAATGCAACCTCGCCGAAAGTTGCTAAGATGCTTTGCCCCATGGTGGGCGCCAACTGTCGTGGTACTAAGTCTGACAGTAAGTATAGGGGCTATGTATGGAGAGGCAAGGTCCTAGCTACGGAAAGGTTGTACGCAAGTGTTTATGAGTTTAGGCCCCTCTCGGAGGAGGTAAAAGCCCTATGTCTCGGAGCCCGGAGGCGGTCGACTGGAATGTATGAATGTGTGTGTGTGTGTTACAGGGGGTGTGAACCCTTGTCCCAGAGGAGGGGGTGGCTTATATAGAGTTCGCCAGGACCCCAGCCATCCCCCATTAGAGAGGGTTGAATGTACATAAAGATTGAGGCGTTACTGGTAACGCCAGCCTTAAGTGCCTTTAATGACCTTAAAGACTATGGAGTGAATGCTCGTCCGTTGTTGTTCTGAGTGACTTCTGGTCTTCATTAGGTCGAGTGGTTGACAGGTCGTGTGACTTCGGAAAGGAGGGTTACCCGAGTGGTTCATTGGTCGAGTGGATTGCACTCGACACCTTTACTAGGTACCCTCTGTTGTCTCTTGAGCTTCTTTGCTTCTAGGGTAGTGACCTTGGGTAGGGCGTATAGGTCAGGCTTGTGACCCTATCCTAGGTCTGTATCCTTGTCGGTGTCAAAACCGGCGGATCTCGGGTAGGGGGTCCCGAACTGTGCGTTTAGGCGGATGGTAACACGAGACAAGGGACATGATGTTTTACCCAGGTTCGGGCCCTCTCGATGGAGGTAAAACCCTACGTCCTGCTTGATTGATATTGATATTGTAGATGTTTACAAGAGTGGATCTACCGCGAGATCAAGGAGGCTAAACTCTAGAAGCTAGCCTATGGTATGATTGTAATGATTGTTGTTGTCCTACGGACTAGAGCCATCCGGTTTATATAGACACCGGAGAGGGCTAGGGTTACATAGAGTCGGTTACAATGGTAGGAGATCTACATATCCGTATCGCCAAGCTTGCCTTCCACGCCAAGGAAAGTCCCATCCGGACACGGGACGAAGTCTTCAATCTTGTATCTTCATAGTCTTGGAGTCCGGTCGATGATGATAGTCCGGCTATCCGGACACCCCCTAATCCGGGACTCCCTCAGTAGCCCCCGAACCAGACTTCAATGACGATAAGTCCAGCATGTGTGTAGTCTTCGGTGTTGCAAGGCGGGTTCTCCTTCAAGTTCTACGTACCTGCCGAATAGTGTCTGGCTTCCTCATCAATGTTGCGCGTCTTGGCTTTCACGCCCAATAATGGCCTTCTTCCACGCGTCACGCGAATGTGAAAAGCCAGGGTGTCTTTTATGTTTTACCCCCTAGTTGTGCGAATAATCTGCCTATAAGGGAGGCAATAATCCAGATCCAAATCACCATCTTCCTCCCGCAAATACTCATCGGAGCACTTTCGACCAAGAATCCATTCCATCATGGACCGTCAACGCGGCTCCTCTTCTCGCGCTCCCAGCCCTTCGCCAGGAGATTGGAGGAGATGCTCTGGTCCGCACAACGAGCTGGTGAAGCTCCAAGCGGGGGGATATCTCCCTCCGTCCTTCATGGTTCCGGTTCGAGCCGGGCTAGCCACCTACGAAGGTGGGAAGCAAGCGGAGGTTACCCCAAATCCCAACAAAGGGGAGCCGGTATGCTTCGTCCCCCATCTGATAAGGGGGCTCAGATTTCCTGTACATCCATTCCTGCGCGGGCTCCTGGAGTTCTACGGACTCCAGCTTCATCACCTCACGCCCGCCTCAATCCTGCATATTGTGGGTTACGTAGCTCTTTGCGAGCTATTCCTGGGCGTCGAGCCCCATTTCGCGCTGTGGAAGAGGTTGTTCTGCCTTGTACCCCGTTCTCATGAGGGGTCCATATATCAAGTGGGCAGCGCCGAAATATGGCGCATTGCCGGGACCGGATATCCATCCGGAACCCCTAAGAAGGCATCCGAAGACTGGCCTTCGGAATGGTTTTATATAGAAGACACTCTGCTGTCGGACCCTGTTCGGATCGGCCTCCCGGAGTTCAGCAATGCTCCTCTGAAGAAACGCCTTCGTTGGCGTCCGCGGAGCCCCCAACTGGAGGAAGACAAGAGCGTCCATTATTTTATGGGCCGAATAAGGTTACTGGCCCATGCCAGGTTGACCATGATTGGAGTCATGGCGACATGCATTATATGGGGGGTGCAGCCACTACAATACAGGGGCCACCCATGTGGGATTTCAACGGGGAGGACGATGCCACCCGTCATGGCCGCAAAGGGCCGGATTCGGTCGAAGATCTGGTGACGATCCTGTCCGGCCTGTATAAGGGGGAGAAGGAGGATTTCCTTCGGACGAACCCGTTAAATGGGTTCTCCATGAATAATCCCCGGCCTTGGGTAAGCGAACACTCTGCATGCCCGACCCATGCTTTTTGAAACTTAAGTTTCTTATATTGTGTTCTTCTTCCGACGCAGGAGCTACGCCGGATCGTGGAGGACATGCTAAGTCCAGCTCCGCAACCCGAGGATCCAGAGAGATCCCGGGATCCGGCCTCCGAAGAGGATCCGGACATAATGGTGGAGCTAATCGACGGGGTGTTCCATCAGCTCAGCATGGACAATGCTTTAGTCGCCATCACGGCCGACTATCCCGGACTATATCCGGCTTCCCAGGTGATTGCGACCGAAGTCCTGACACCGTCATTCCTTCCTTGCTTATTTCTGACCACCGTATACGATGGTGCTGTGCAGGAGGCGCCCCTAGGGCGAGAAGCCGAGCCCGCGGCGGCTGGCCAACAAAGGCCAGTCCGGACCAGTAGGCGGAAGAGGAGCGCGGCGCGGACTGAAACATCACCGCAAAGGTGTAGCTCACAATTCATTATTTAGAGCAACGTTCCTAGGAAGCGTTTGAGTGCTCATGACTTTTGTAGGGAAAAAAGCGTCTGCCAGACTGCGGGCGTGGAGGTTGCCAATCCAACCTCTACCAGCCAGGCTCCTGCACCTGGTTTGGAGGGGGAGGTGAGCGCAAGGCGCGAGCCGGACATTCCTCCGACGGAGGATGCCGACAGACTGTCCGCCACCAAGTCTGAGGTGGAGAGTGCCCTGAATCACAGGCGCCGCCGGACAGTATTTCATGATGCGTGCTTCTCCCCCGAGGCGTTGAATGCCTTTAATGCAGGGGACGCGCACCTTTGTGCTGCTCAAGATGGTTTTACCAGAGCCACGGAGCAGTATGTAAAAGACATACGGGTAAGAGAATTTAATAGTTGTATATGCCAGTAGCCCCCGAGACTTAAAGTAGTTATATTAACTGATTTAAGGATCATATGAAACGTAGGATCTTACCGAGAAGAATACCCAACTGTCTCAGGAGCTGCAAGAGTGCAAGGCCCAACTTGAGGCCGCACTCTCTGGCGCAGGAGGAAACACAGGGACCTCTCCTGGTAACGCATTATTTTAGAAAGATAAGTAGTGTTTGGCCTTTGCGCAAGTCTAAAAAATGACGTTGCAGGTGCTGCCGGACAAGATCCGGACAGGCAAGAACTTCGGCGCCAACTAAAGGCCGGCGAGAGGGTGCTGCATAAGGTGCAGCATGAAAGGAACAAACTCCAGGATGCCCATGCCCAGCTTGGAGAAGAGCTGAAAGGCGTTCGGGCCGAGCTGTCGGGCTCCGTTAAGGAGAATCAGCGGCTTCGTCGCGGCATCAAATAGTAAGTGCTTGAGCGAGCGGCATCAAATAGTAAGTGCTTGAGCAAACTCCTTTGAAAAGAAGAGTTCGGCGAGGAAGTCAATTTGACAGAATATGTCTGTAGGTATGCTCACAGGTCGCCCTGCAGAGGAGATGCCCGTATCAACGGGTGATCAACTTCCCGAATTGTTGCAACTGATCGAACGAGTTCGGCAGGCAATGAGCGGCGCCATCCAGGCTTTATGGCCAGCCTTCTCCTTACCCGAGGGTCTTGGGGAGCTTGCGGAGAAGCTTCAGGGAGTGCGGCAGCGCTTCCATTTATGGAAGATTTTGGCCTGCCGCCAAGGTGGCAGGGAGGCCTGGGCCATGGTAAAGACGCGGTACAAGAAGGCGGATCCCAACCATATGGCCGAAGTCGGACCTGTGGGGCCCGATGGGAAGGTGATCCCTGTGAGTTTAGTATACGGCCAAGTAGAGCTGGCCGCTAAATTTTCCCAACAGGACTATAAATTAGACAACCTGTTAGACGGGATTGAGGAAGAATACAATCAGTCGATGTGACAATGTATTATAAAATGACATATAAAATGCCTTCTAGCCGGATTGTAGATCGTTTGTCTTTGCCGACCTTTTCGCTTCGACCTCGGGACCCTAGAGTCCGGAGTGTGTCTGAATACCTCCTCGGTTATGAGACAACCGGGGTATGCATGGAGACCAGGCGTAGGGGTCATTAGTGCTTTATCAGACGAGTGCCCAACTAGTTATGTTATATTACATGGGTAGTAAGAAACATCTTCCAGGGAGAATAGTTCCGTTAAGGGTTCCTTTCCTCTGGGGGTGGCATGCCCTAAAGTGCATGTCCGGACTGCGAAAAAAGCAGAAAAACATCTGGGAGCAGATAAATAAGTGGATAAAAAATCATCTTTTAAGTCACCGACCGAATATTCCCTTAAGAACGCTAGCTTTCGGCTTCACCCAGTCTGAGGTACACATCCGGCTGACCCGGCAGTAACAATCGCAGAGGTGCTCCCTTTACCTCCTAGCCGAACAATCGGGAACGTAGGGGTAATCACAGGAGCCAGGCAACCTAGCTTGGCCAAAACTTAAGTCATATCGATGCATATAATGGTGAATAAAAGGTACATGTGGAGGCTTGACACATGTGCTGGGCATGAAGCCCTTATAATTAAGCTTCTGGTAAAGAAGCCCCCAGATATAATGAGTGCGGATTGCACATCAATTGCGCGCGAACGTTGCGCAAGTAGGCCCTTTAAGGCTTGGATGAATAGGGTTGAGAATAAAAAGATAAACAAAAGGCAGCTGAAGTAAAAAAAAATTGGATGGGGGGAAAGGGACGAACTCTTAGTCCGGCTCTAGGCATAGAATCTTCGGAGGCGGGCTGTGTTCCATGGGTTCGGCTCGAGTTGGTTATCCGATGCATTTCGTAGACGGCACGCTCCGCCGGTCAGGACTTGATCGATGATGAAGGGGCCTTCCCATTTGGGCTTGAGCTTGTCCTTTTTCTTGTCCGGCAGGCGTAGAACCAGTTCGCCAACGTTGTAAGTCTTGGCCCGTACTTCTCTGCTTTGGTATCTTCGAGCCTGCTGCTGATAGAATGCGGAACGAGCCTTGGCGACGTCGCGTTCTTCCTCCAATGTGTCCAAGCTGTCCTGCCGATCCAACTCGGCTTCTCTTTCTTCGTACATGCGCACTCGAGGTGAGTCATGAATTATGTCGCAGGGCAAAACTGCTTCTGCGCCGTATACCATAAAAAATGGTGTGAATCTGGTAGTACGGTTAGGCGTTGTCCGCAGCCCCCAGAGTATGGAGTCGAGCTCCTCTACCCAGTGCGTGTCAGATTTCATAAGGGACCACACTAGTCTGGGTTTGATGCCGCTCATTATTAGACCATTTGCTCGTTCCACTTGACCGTTGGTTTGAGGATGATAGACTGAAGCGTAATCGAGCTTGATGCCCATATTTTTGCACCATGATTTAACCTCATCGGCCATGAAGTTCGTGTCGTTATCGGTGATGATGCTGTGGGGGACACCATAACGGTGTACTACTGCAGATATAAAGTCTATCACTGGTCCAGACTCTGCCGTTTTAACTGGCTTGGCCTCTATCCATTTGGTGAATTTATCCACCATGACCAATAGGTACCTTTGCTTGTGGGTTCCCCCTTTAAGTGGTCCAACCATGTCAAGCCCCCAGACCGCGAACGGCCAGGTAATGGGTATAGTTTTGAGGGCGGTGGGTGGCATATGGCTCCGATTAGCAAAGAGCTGACAACCGACGCATCTTTGGACTAAGTCCTGAGCATCTGCTCGGGCCGTCGGCCAATAAAATCCTGTACGGAATGCCTTTCCTACAAGGGCCCGAGCTGCGGCGTGGTATCCGCCTAGTCCGGCATGAATTTCAGCCAGGAGGTTTCGCCCTTCCTCTTCGGAGATACACCTTTGAAGGACTCCGGTTGTGCTTTTCTTATAAAGTTCTCCCTCATAGACCTTGTAGGCTTTAGATCGCCGGACAATGCAGCGGGCCTCATTTTGGTCTTCGGGAAGCTCCTGCCTAAGCAAGTAGGCAAGGAATGGTTCTGTCCACGGGGCAATTACTGCCATTATGTCGTGGGCTGAAGGTGTTATGTCATCGACTGAATCGCCGGTTGGTGCGGCTTGTTTCGGTTTGTTATTTCCGGACTCCTCTTCCCATAGTACGGATGGCTTGAAGAGTCATTCCAGGAAGATGTTAGGAGGGACAGCGTCGCGTTTTGCGCCGATGCGTGCCAGTACGTCGGCTGCTTGGTTATTATCCTGGGCTACGTGATGGAATTCAAGTCCTTCAAACCGGGCTGACATTTTTAGGACAGCGTTGCGGTATGCTGCCATTTTCAGATCTTTGGCGTCAAAGTCTCCGTTTATTTGGGATATTGCGAGGTTTGAATCCCCGCGCACCTCTAGGCGTTGAATGCCCATGGAGATTGCCATCCGGAGACCATGTAAAAGGGCCTCATATTCGGCTGCGTTGTTGGAGTCCGTGTACATTATCTGAAGTACGTATTGGACTGTGTCTCCGGTCGGGGACGTCAATACAACGCCAGCCCCCAATCCGGCTAACATTTTAGAGCCGTCGAAGTGCATAATCCAATTGGAGTATGCGCCGTACTCTTTAGGGAGTTCGGCTTCGGTCCATTCAGCGACAAAGTCTGCCAAAACTTGTGACTTTATAGCTCGCCGAGGTTTGTAAGTTATATCAAATGGTAAGAGCTCAATGGCCCATTTTGCAATCCTGCCCGTCGCGTCGCGGTTGTTTATAATGTCGTTAAGTGGTACTTCAGAGGCCACTGTTATCGAACACTCTTGAAAGTAGTGTCGGAGCTTCCGGGATGCCATGAACACCGCGTATGCTATCTTCTGATAGTGCGGGTAACGGGACTTGCAGGGGGTTAACACAGTGGATACGTAGTATACTGGTTTTTGAAGAGGGAATTTATGCCCTTCTGTCTCTCGTTCGACGACGAGTACCGCGCTTACAACTTGATGCGTTGCTGCGATGTATAACAACATTGGTTCGCCCAGGTTGGGCGCAGCCAGGACCGGATTTGTTGCCAATATGGCCTTTATTTCTTCGAGTCCGGCGGTGGCAGCATCCGTCCACTCGAAGTGTTCGGTGCGCCTAAGGAGGCGATAGAGGGGCAATGCCTTTTCTCCTAGACGGGAGATAAAGCGGCTTAGAGCCGCCACACATCCAGTCAATTTTTGTATTTGCTTGAGGTCTTTTGGGATATCTAGCTGTGACAGAACTCGGATCTTGGCTGGGTTTGCTTCAATTCCTCTACCGGATACGATGAAGCCCAGCAGCTTTCCAGCTGGTACGCCGAAAACACATTTTTCTGGATTCAGCTTGATGTCATATGCTATGAGGTTGTCGAATGTGAGCCTCAAGTTGTCTACTAGAGTTTCGACGTGTTTAGTTTTGATGACTACGTCGTCTACGTATGCCTCTACTGTTTTGCCGATCTGGGTAGCCAGACATGTCTGAATCATGCGCTGATATGTTGCGCCGGCGTTTTTAAGTCCGAAGGGCATCGTGTTGAAGCAGAATGGTCCATATGGTGTGATGAATGCCGTTGCGGCTTGATCCGCTTCTGCCATCTTGATTTGATGATAGCCGGAGTATGCGTCCAGGAAGCACAATGAGTTGTGCCCTGCAGTGGCATCGATGATTTGGTCGATGCGGGGGAGGGGGAAGGGATCCTTTGGGCAGGCTTTATTTAGGTCTTTGAAATCGACACATAGGCGCCAGGATTTGTCCTTCTTTGGTACCATTACCAGGTTTGCTAGCCAATCCGGATGTTTGATGTCTCTGATGAATCCGGCTTCCAATAGTTTGGCTAGCTCTTCTCCCATTGCCTGTCTTTTGGGTTCGGAAAATCGTCGAAGAGCCTGTTTGACTGGCTTGAATCCTTTTAGGATGTTTAGGCTGTGTTCTGCCAATCTGCGTGGGATTCCGGGCATATCCGAGGGGTGCCAGGCAAAAATGTCCCAATTTTCCCGAAGGAATTCTCGCAGTGCGGCGTCTACATCAGGGTTCAATTGTGCCCCGATGGAGGCCGTCTTTGTCGGGTCCGTTGGGTGGACCTGGAATTTTACTATTTCATCTGCTGGTTTAAAGGAGGTGGACTTGGATCTCTTATCGAGTATCACATCGTCCCTATTCACCGTAGAGCGTAGCGCGGTGAGTTCCTCTGCCGCTAGGGCTTCGGATAGTGCCTCTAAGGCTAATGCGTCTGTCTTGTTTTCGGCGCGGAGTGCTATGTCCGGATCACTAACGAGAGTGATTATTCCGCCGGGCCCAGGCATTTTGAGCTTCATGTACCCGTAATGGGGTACGGCGCTAAAAATTGTGAATGCCTCTCGTCGTAATATAGCGTGATATCCGCTGTTGAACGGGGCCACTTGGAACGTGACTTCTTCGGATATGTAATTGTCCGGCGAGCCGAATACCACATCGAGTGTGATTTTTCCTGTGCAGCGCGCCTCCCGGCTAGGGATTATTCCTCTAAAGGTTGTGCTGCTTCGCTCAATGCGGCTCCAGTCTATTTCCATTTTTTGAAGGGTTTCCTCGTAGATGAGGTTTAATCCGTTGCCGCCATCCATGAGGACTTTTGTAAGTCGAAAGCCGTCCACTATTGGACTAAGTACCAGTGCGGCTGGAGCTCGGGTTGTTCGGAATTTAGGTTCGTCGCTGGCGTTGAAGGTGATGGCTGTGTCGCTCCATGGATTGGTTGTTGCTACTTGGTAGACTTCGGCGAGGCTGCGGATTGTTCGTTTCCGCATATTATTTGATGCGAAAGTCTCGAAGACTGTTGATACCGTACCGATGTTGTTGGAGTGGTTTTCCGGGGCTAGAAGCTCCTCTCCACTTTTGGCCACCTGCCATAATATCCAACATGCTCGAAGGCTATGTGTTGGGACGGCGCCTTCTGTACTGTGAATTTTACAGGGTCCGCTAAGCCATCCCTCCGGTACGGTTCCGTGCCCTTTATGGGGTTTTTGCTTTTTGGTTTTTGTATCTGGTGCCTGAGTGTAATGCACCCTTTTGTTGCGGACTAGGGTTGTATTCGGGGCCGGATTGTCCCAAAACTTATTTTCGGTTGTCCGAAAACTCTCCATCGCACAGTACTTTCGCACTATGGACGCCAGGTCCGTGAAGCGTGTAATTTCACGACGGTTGACGGCGTTCAAGATTCCCTCGTCCGTGCAATTATTGCAAAAAATTGAGATTGCGTTTTCCTCTCGGCAGTCCTTTATCCTGTCCATAACCAGGAGGAATCTGGCCCAATAGTGATGTACTGTCTCAGCGGGCTCTTGCCAGATTAGAGATAGATCGCATATGTCTGGGCGGGTGGGTGGAATCAAGTCCGGAACCCTACCCATCTCAAGGCTCGAAGGCCGAGAAGTTTCCAAATTTGGAAGCTTGGATTGCTGGACGTTGTCCAACGAGTCTGGTCCGATGCCTGACTTTAAGTTCAGTGCTTGATCAAAGTCCGTCCCTCCGCGGGAATCCGGCATGGGGGGTTCGGGAGCCCAGACCTGACTAGTTTTCAATACAGGAGAAGAGTCGCCGCATTGTTCCTCTACCAATGCAACGTGGTGGGTGACCTGGGGAGAGTTAATCTCTCTCAGATCGGTTTTAAGCCCAATCTGATTATAGTTTGTAGCGACTCCCAGGGCAGCGATGCGATCCAAGAGCTCGTTTACGGACGAGAGCTCTATTGGATCCAGCCGCTCGGCGAATTCCGAGCGGACGTGAAGATTGCTTTTGACGACTTGAGAGGTCATTGTCGAAGCGGTGGCCGGACAGGCGGTCATAAGAAAACCACCTAGCCGGATAGTATGGCCGGCGGCCAAGGCTCCTTTGGCGAAAATACCGTCCTTGAAGACGGGAGGAGGCATCCTTCCTATCGGTGACGGCATAGAGGAACTCTCAATGAAAGCACCAATGTCGGTGTCAAAACCGGCGGATCTCGGGTAGGGGGTCCCGAACTGTGCGTCTAGGCGGATGGTAACAGGAGACAAGGGACACGATGTTTTACCCAGGTTCGGGCCCTCTCGATGGAGGTAAAACCCTACGTCCTGCTTGATTGATATTGATATTGTAGATGTTTACAAGAGTGGATCTACCGCGAGATCAAGGAGGCTAAACCCTAGAAGCTAGCCTATGGTATGATTGTAATGATTGTTGTTGTCCTACGGACTAGAGCCATCCGGTTTATATGGACACCGGAGAGGGCTAGGGTTACATAGAGTCGGTTATAATGGTAGGAGATCTACATATCCGTATCGCCAAGCTTGCCTTCCACGCCAAGGAAAGTCCCATCCGGACACGGGACAAAGTCTTCAATCTTATATCTTCATAGTCTTGGAGTCCGATCGATGATGATAGTCCGGCTATCCGGACACCCCCTAATCCGGGACTCCCTCAATCCTCATCAGTATCCAAAACGAAAGATTTCCTTTTTAATGAATTGAACCGCCGTTGCTGCATCACATTTATTGACTGGCTCAGCTTCAACCCACTTTGTAAACTTGTTAACAGGTTCCAGGAGATGAGTCTTTTTTATCCTTGGACCTTTTAAAAGGCCCAAGCATATCTAGCCTGCAGACTGCAAATGGCCAAGTAATTGGAATCATCCTCAATTCTTGAGACGGCACATGAGCTCGTCTTGAAAATTTCTGACAGCCATCACACTTGCTGACCAGATCTTCCACATCAGCATGAGCCGTAAGCCAATAAAACCCATGACGAAAAGCTTTAGCAACGAGAGATTTAGAGCCGGCATGATGGCCGCAATCTCCTTCATGAATCTCCCTTAGAATTTCACGGCCCTCCTTAGGAGAAACGCATCATTGAAACACCCCTGTAACACTGCATCTGTGTAGCTCACCATTGATGATAGTCATTGACTTAGACCTCTGGGTTATTTGCCTGGCCAAGGTTTCATCCTCGGGTAACTAGCCATGGGTCATATAAGACAAATATGGAACAGTCCAATCAGGAATAACATGGAGAGCCGCCACCAACTGTGCCTTCGGGTCAGGAATTGCAAGATCTTCCTCTGTAGGCAATTTAACTGATGGGTTATGCAAAACATCGAGGAAAACATTAGGGGGTACCTGCTTACGCTGAGACCCCAGCCGGCTTAAAGCACCAGCAACTTCATTTTTCCTACAATCCACATGCTCCACTTGATAACCCGGCTTAGATTCATCTCTTTAGCCATCCAAAAACCATGGAGTAAGGCTTCATACTCAGCCGCATTGTTAGTACAAGGGAACATCAATCTTAAAACGTAAAAAAAATTATCACCTCGCGGGGAAGTCAATGTAACCCCTCCGGTACTCTGATATGTACCTGGTACCCTCCGGAACACTTCCATTGTCCGAATACCATCGTCCTATATATCAATATTTACCTCTTCACCATTTTGAGACTCCTCGTCATGTCCATGATCTCATCCGGGATTTCGAACAACATTCGGTTACCAAACCACATAACTCATATAATATAGTATCATCATCGAACGTTAAGCGTGCGGACCCTACGGGTTCGAGAACTATGTAGACATGACCGAGACACCTCTCTGGTCAATAACCAATAGCGGAACCTGGATGCTCATATTGGCTCCACATATCTTACGAAGATCTTTATTGGTCAAGCCGTTATGACAACGTACGTTATTCCCTTTGTCATCGGTATGTTACTTGCCCGAGATTTGATCGTCGGTATCTTCATACGTAGTTCAATATCGTTACCGCCAAGTCTCTTTACTCGTTCCATAATACATCATACTGCAACTAACTCATTAGTCACTTTGCTTGCAAGGCTTCTTATGATGTGTATTACCGAGAGGGCCCAGATATACCTCTCCAATACTCGGAGTGACAAATCCTAATCTCGGTCTATGCCAACCCAATAAAACACCTTCCGAGATAACTGTAGAGCATATTTATAATCACCCAGTTACATTGTGACGTTTGATAGCACACAAGACATTCCTCCGGTATCCGGGAGTTGCATAATCTCATAGTCGAAGGAATATGTATTTGACATGAAGAAAGCAATAGCAATAAAACTAAACGATCATAATGATAAGCTAACAAGTGGGTCTTGTCCATCACATCATTCTCCTAATGATGTGATCTCATTTATCAAATGACAACACATGTCTATGGTTAGGAAACTTAACCATCTTTGATCAACGAGCTAGTCTAGTATAGGCTTACTAGGGACACAGTATTTTGTCTATGTATCCACACATGTATCAAGTTTCCAGTTAATAGAATTCTAGCATGAATAATAAATATTTATCATGAAATAAGGAAATGTAAAATAACAACTTTATTATTGCCTCTAGGGCATATTTCCTTCACTTAATTGCCATTAATGTGATATCCTTTAAACCTTATCGAGATCTTGGTACTCACCTAATACCACAGGAAAAAATTGAACAAAAATATTTTAGATAGAACATAAATTCAGTTTGCTGTCTAGAAAGAATACCTAATTTGGTAACCAAAATACTGATGAGAGGAAAATAAGGCAGAGAGTTATTAAGACTTGAAATAAGCTTCGTCTTGCTTTTATAAATAAGCCACGCGGTTTAGTGATACAAAATAGCGAGAAAACCGGCTTACAAAGAAGATCAAAGAGAAAACTGACAAACAAAATCGCACAACAAGAAACGTGCACGTGCAGTAAGAACGTCACGACTATGGTGCCAAGCATAAGCACAAAGGAGCATGGGGATGGCGCCAGGCCACGTCCTAAGGGACTTGAGCTCCACGACAACGTCCCATGAGGGTAATGACACAAAGTGCTGCTGCCGCCATGTTTGAATGGACGAACATCGGTTTTCACATGGAGCCCTGGCACAGGGAGAAGAATCATGACAGCGTCCTTAAGAGGACAACAACACACGCGATCGTCACCACTGTCACAGCCAACGTGAAGAGCTTTGGCTCTGTAACTTTCATGTGCCACTATGAAGCACCTAGGTCACTGAGCCCAACTAGGCGGACCGCACCCCGACATCCAGGACCCTAACTTGCTCACCGCCACCAACTGCCGACCCATGATCATTGCAAGAGATGCCCAAACCTGATGGAGGGACAACCCAACCTTAGGCCATAGGCAGGACTGGTCTGGCCAGGCCCTGGATCGTCGCCGATCCCCATCTGACGTGCTGGGCCAGGAGAAATTGCCTATTTAAACCAAGATAAAATCACAAGTTTCGGAAACTAAAACTCAAAACTTGGTGCGCCTTGTGGATCGCTAAGCAATCATATGGTCGGCGAGGGCTGGGCATGCTGCGTGCCCTTGCGAATTTCTGATCCAAAGATGCATCTTTGTAGCCCTTTCCTCATGCCATCAACATTGGTGAATTCTTCAAAAATCTGAGGAAACAGTCGGGTGGGCCATAATTCAGTCCCTACTTATACGCACCGAGTTAAATAGCCTTCGAGGACAATATTTCATACTATTGAAATTTTAAGCACAACTGTATTAGATCAAGCACTTGTGATGAGCTTTGACACTACTCTTTACTAGCAAAATACCCATGTGTTGCAATTGAGTCAACTTTATTCTAGTGGTTCACTGTAAGAGAATTTTGATTCTTGGGAGGGAATCCATAAACAAAGGTAAGGAATATATGATGCGATTGAGACTGTGTATGTACGACTATGTGAGTTGACTTTGTTGTTTGTTTGCAATGGATTTCTTGCTATTGATAATTTATTTATTTTTTGTTGATATCTTTGCAAGGGATTTCTTTCCCCACAAACAAGATGGTGCCGGGTCGGTTTGATTTTTTTGGGGGGTTTATAGCGTAGTTTGAAAAAAAATGTGGGAGGAGACATGTATCGATGGGAGTTGTGGGGACGATGGAAGTGAAACCAACAAACTGATTTTCCATCATAAATAAATGTTTTTTGTATATCCAGATTAAGCAAATATTTATCACAATTTTTTAAGACCATTCAAACTATGTATACAACTCACTCATTATACATTGAGGGAAAATAAGTTAAAAAGTCCATTCATTGATCGCAATTTTTGGTTGGTAGCTTACCAAGTAGACAACCAGTTTCTCAAATCTCAAAAAAAAGAGCGAACAACCTGATTGAAAGATCTACCCAAATGATAAGTGACACGCATGTGGCACGAAATAACACCACCCTGGCATTTTTTACACTAAAGTTGTCATTCAAAAAAAAACTGAAACCTGTCATCCAAACAGAAAGTTGTCATGTTTCACAACTAAACTTGCCATCCTCGGGTAACTAAACTTCATAAAAAAGTCAGAGCGGAATTGCTTCGCGCCACACGTGTGGCACTTATCAGGGTATTATACAGTGAAATCTGCTATAGCCAGCTGATTAGGACTTGTTGTACCTGCACTGAACAACTTTTCAGTTTCAGGATTCTCAGAAAAAAAAAATTGTTCAGTTTCATTGGCCCGCGCCCCAACCAAAACAGCCCAAAAGCTCTGGATCCCTAATTTGCAGTTGCCCCACTGGCAACGCATCCGACGGCAGCCACGTTCGAGCGAGGCCATAAAACCCCTGGCCTGTTCGGCTGCCGCCATCGCATTTTCTAGGGTTTATCTCCGCCTTGATCGCTCCTCCGCCACCTCGGCGCTCCGTCGTCTTCTCACGTGAGCGCGCGAGAAGCCACAGGAACCGAGCAAAATGGTCAGGTCCTAACATGGATTCATCTCTGTCCTCTCCATTGTACTTTTGTACTCCCTCCGTTCCTAAATATTTGTCTTTTAGATTTCAAATGTACTATCACATACGGATGTATATAGACATATTTTAGGATGTAGATTCATTCATTTTGTTTCGTATGTAGTCACTTGTTGAAATCTTTAGGAAGACAAATATTTAGGAACGGAGGGAGTAGTGAACATTTGTCTTTGGTGCTTTGCTCTGCATGGCCTGTTCTTCTTCGACTAGCCTAGTTGACCTGCAATATGTGTTTTGCATTGCCCTTGTCTTGGGCCGATCGGTTGCTTATTTCTTGTTTGAGGCTTTAGAGCACACGTTCGTTTTTAACTAAGGTGGCATTCTTCTTGAGACAAATCTTCCTGTCATCTTGATATGCATGTAGAGTGAAGTGCGGTCATTCCTGTCAACACGATACATCGATCGGCGACCGCTTGGTGTAGTGCATTTTATACGCATGGTTCTTGTGATGAGATGTTATTTATCTGTTCTTGCACCATCATAGCCAAGTTAATTGCATGTTGGTACCACACTTGCGCACCTACTCACGAATTAGTACCGCTACTTGTGCATGTCGCAGTTTAGTACCAACTCAGGGCTTAAGTGGTGCATAACGGACTAAGGAGCGTATAACAGTGTATTGACGCTGTATCTGACCGGCGGAACCCCCTGTCAGGTGCTGATGTAGCATGTCCTTTTACCAAAAAGACCCTTAATTTATATTTTATCGCGTATATACTTGTTGGCAGAAAAAGGTCCTGCAAAAAATCAAACATTCACGGGAACCAGCCGCGACTCAAACCGACGACCAGCCACACGGGACTAGCGCTCGTTACCGCTGCCCTACAGCACTGATCATGTTAAATGTCACGCGCAAAACTTTGTATACATTTGCTATTCTGTTTTTTATAAAATAATAAAAATATTAGTTTGACCACGCGGTCCCGCAGGGATTAGAACACGCGCCGTTACGTTCGCACAGCGAGCTCGGTGCCGATGCGCCACTGCATCGTTCACGGCTTTACTGTTCGAGCCGTCCTGTTTTCCGAATTTCTTTATCTTTTTCCGATCGTGTGTATTCTTCGGGCCCTACGCTGTGTGTGTGCCGTATATTGAAAAAAGATATACATATCCATACAATGTTTACTAAATGGTTCAATATATATAGGGTGAACGTTTTTATAATACAAAAAAAGTTCATCGTATTTAAAAGAATGTTCATCTTATATTTATACCCGCATGGATTAGAGTTACTGCATATATTTGTTGTAATTTTTAATGCACAGTTACTCGAAAAATTGATAACATGTACTTTGTGTTATCGTAATAAATTTTATAATACATGATGAACATTTTAGAAAATACATTTACAACCATTAAATACATGTTCAACTTTTCCCAAAAATGTCCTGAACATTTTTTCCAAATGCACAAACACTTTATTTACCTTTTAGAGTAATTATAAATTTTTTGAACGTCAACCCAAAAACAAAGCGGAGGCCAGCAGGTCTATTATTCAGAGCTTGTGTATTCTTCAGACCGAAATCAGTGTGCGCAACGTATATTGAAAAAATTCCCCGCAAAAAAACGTATATTGAAAAAATTATACACACACACATATATATATCATATATTATAAAATGTTCAACATATAAACGATAAACTTTCTGTAATACGAAATCGTATATTTAAATAAGATCATGTATATTAATAAATGTTTAATATATACGTATATATTAAAAGATGTGGTGAACGAACGAGTTGACGCATAGGATGCCGTGGCGCAGAGGCAGCAAGCGCGCGCTGCGAACGACTCGTCGGAGATCGATTTACGGCGGACGGGCGCGCGTTTTTGTACTTCGTAAAAAACCGAAAGTTGCCACGTATAAAAGCATTTAGGCGTCCCTGTTGACCCAATAGTAGCAGTAGCGCAGCGGCAGCCGGCTAATGCTTCCAACGGCACATGCTTTTATACGTGGTTCGAAACCCGGCAGCATGCGCGTGTGGTTATTTTCGAATTTCTTTTTTGCAGCAAGACTTTTTTTTTACAAACAAAGGATATATGCGTGATTAAATAAAAAGTAAAGGTTCTTTTTGTAAAAGAGCATGCCACATCAGCCCCTGCCAGCGGGTCCCAGCGGTCAGATACAGCGTCAATACGCGTTTATACGCAGCTTAGACCGTTTTGTAACACTTAGGCCCTGAATTGGTACTGAACTGCAAAACTTTTGAGTAATGGTACCAATTCGTGAGTAGGTGCTGAAGTGTGGTACTAACATGCAATTAACTCATCATAGCCATTTCTAATTCAAAACGTTAATTGTGTGATATACAGGACTAGTCACTGGATCATGACCTTTGCAATTCAGATTTTTGTTTTGCTAGGGAGCTATCTTAATGTAGCTCTAGAAACAGCGCGTTACCGCATAGTGGAATATTCTTTTTGTCGATTTCAAGTTATGACGGATGCAAGTTGGATGAGTATTGAGATTTACTTTTTTCTGCTTGTCCATGCCAATGGCCACTGTTTTTCTTCTTCTGAAAGTTTGATTGCTCTAGTTAATTGCTAAAGGAATTTACCCAATTAGGATGTTGGGATGGTTTAACAGCCAGTTTCGTTCAGTTTCTGTATTATTAATGTGACGCTTCCATGCTATCGGGAATAATACACCACTGCTCTAGAGGTAAAGCTTACATCATTTGTGAAGTTATCGCCCATTCTGTTGTCCAATCTCTGGTATGGTCTGTAGAAGTAGGACAAAGGTATTAAGTTTTTTTTCAGTAAAGCAAAACCTTTATTAGCTAGATTGTTCTACTTGTGCTGATGGTTTTCTATGCCATCGAGTCACATAATTAAATGATTAATCCACACATAGATAGAAGCACAAGGATGTAAGGATCAATTTTGAAAGAAATCACTGGGTATACATTTTTCTTTTCTTTCTGTTGACAGGCGAGGGGTCTGAAGAAGCATGTGAAGAGACTCAATGCCCCTAAGCATTGGATGGTTGAAAAGCTTGGTGGAGCATTTGTAAGTATATTAAGTATATTTGATTACTCTAAATATGATGTTCAAATTTTAAAGAATGACGGGATACGTATGTGTTATATTTGCTCAGTACTTATGATAATTTCTATTGAGCAGGCACCCAAGCCGTCTTCAGGTCCCCACAAAGCTAGGGAGTGCTTACCATTGATCCTTATGCTCAGGAACAGGCTGAAGTATGCACTGACCTATCGTGAAGTTGTTTCAATCATGATGCAGCGACATATTATGGTTGACGGGAAGGTTAGGACTGACAAGACATATCCTGCTGGATTCATGGGTAATTTTTCTTGCTTGTGTTTTGATCCAGATTTTCCTTTCTTGCTTATGAGATGTTGCAGACTGTTATTAATTTACTCTGTTCTGCAGATGTTGTGTCAATTCCGAAGACAGGGGAGAACTTCCGCCTTCTTTACGACACCAAGGGTCGCTTCCGTCTCCACAGCATCAAGGATGAGGAGGCTAAGGTAAGCATCTGTACAATTGTCCAGAATACGAGCTGTTCTTGCTTTGGATGCTTCTCTGTGATATGTTACATCAATCAGTATGCTTGTGTGATATGCTAAATTCACCACCGTAATTTTCCATGTTCCGTGTGTTTCTTTGATGCAATTAAGGAACTTGAAGCCAGATTGTTAGAAGTCCAATTCATTAAAAAAAATCATACAAGACTTATATATCGATTAAGTTGCTTCCCTAAAAGCCCACTGTCGTTTTGATTTTTCTAGTTACTTGTTCGTACTATTTTTCTGTCCAAAATTCCCAATGCGGTTACATAAGTATACTTTGCTCAGGTTGTTTTCTGTTTTGCTTTTCAAAAACTAAACTCAATAAATGGTAAAAAGAACATATTCCTAGTGATGATTATCTTGTGGCTTGAGAATTATATCACTTTTATCGGAACCCTAATCTGTTATTGAGTTTGTAATCTGTTTTGCAGTTCAAGCTCTGCAAGGTTAGGACTGTGCAATGTGGACAGAAGGGCATCCCTTCCCTCAAAACCTACGACGGCCGCACCATCCGCTACCCTGACCCTGCCATCAAACCCAACGACACCATCAAGATTGACCTGGAGAACAACAAGATTGTGGATTTCATCAAGTTTGAGGTCGGGAATTTTGTGATGATGACCGGAGGTAGGAACACCGGGCGCATCGGGGGTGATCAAGAGCAGGGAGAAGCACGAGGGCAGCTTCGAGACGATCCACGTCGAGGATGCCCTCGGCCATCAGTTCGCCACCCGCCTGGCCAATGTCTTCACCATCGGCAAGGACAGGAAGGCGTGGGTCTCTCTTCCCAAGGGCAAGGGCATCAAGCTCACCATCATCGAAGAGGCGAGGAAGCGCGTTGCCGCGGCTGCTGTTTCAGAACCCTCCGAGAATAAATAAATGGATTTGCTGTGAGGAGTCACTTAGATGTGCCTGTTGGAGACGAGCCATGTTTTAGTGCTGCGTTTGACATTTTTTTTGGGAGCATTTTCTGCGTTTGACTTTCATTGAACTGTTCTAGTCGTTGCCTTACTTTGAGCACTGAAAGTGATTGATAAAAGAAAATGCAGATCTTTTAGCAATGAGAAGTTATGTTTGTGCGAAGTTTAATTAGTTCTCGCACAGAAAACCTAAGCTGCCCTGCAATATTTGTTGATCTATATTAGTAGTATTAGAACATTTGCTATACCATTCCATTTGCACGTGGACTTTGAGGCGGTACTCTTTTTTTTTTGGCAAATACACGTGTGTTTTCGAATCATGCAGGAGAACCGCATGTGATTAATTATAGGAAAAGACAAGAGATCAAAGTCTTAAAAACATACAAAAAATCTGCCACTCCCTCAACACAGCACACAAGGGCAAACACCGCGCCCCCCGGCGGCCATGGGGAAACCCACCTTCCTCCTCTCGCGACCGCGTCGCCCCTCGCGGGCGATCGGCCGCGCGGCCTCCCTCCTCCTTCCTTCCAGCCGCTGTCGCCGGCGCCCGCGGCCGACTTGGCCCCGGGTCTGTTGGTGGCGGCGGCCTCCCTGCCCTTCCCCTCATCGCTCTTCGGCGCGGGCGGAGCTGCACCGGGGGATGCACTTAGGCGGCGACGGTCTGGCGTGGTGGCGGGGTTCCGTGGCGCGACGCAGGCGAGCAACTAGGCGGAGGCGGCGCCGTTGGCGGCGGGGCGGCGTGATCTGGCGTCACCCGCTCGGCCCAGACCCGAGCCGTTCGGGCCCCATCTGGGCCTGGGCGGGCCGGCGGCGGGGACGGTCTCTGGCGTGGCTTACGGGAGGCGGGGGAGACGCGACGAGCGGCTGGGTGCTGGCGGCGCCGACGCCGGCCTGTTGCATTGTGGCCGGCGGGGCTTAACAAGCCCGCTTCGGGCCTGGCTGGGCCAGGGGTGGCTCGGCATGCCCCGCTGCCGCGTCCGGACGGCGACCGCGACGGTGCCGGAGGCACGGGCCTCCCGCACGATGGCGGTGAAGGTGGTTCCCTCCCGCTCAGCTTCGGTGTTGCTGCTTCCGTCGTGGTGCGCTTCTCTCTGGTCCTCTTGGTTGTGTGGTGGTGTTCGTAGTGAGGCGCGTGGGTGGCGGCGCAACTGCTTTAGCGCATGGTGGTGGGCGACGGTTTGGCGGGTCGGCTCCGTCCGGTTGGGCGGTTAGTTTTGGAGTGCGGGAGAAATCCCTGCCGGCTTCGGCCCCGATGCAGTGATACCTGCGGATGCCACCATTCCTTCCTGGAGGGTGTCGGTGGTATCCATCCCCCACCTCCCTCCGCGTGCCGGGGAAAACCCTAGGACTCGTCCGGGCAGCAGCATCGTTGGCGTCGCATCCCTTCTTGGAGGTGTTGCTTGGTACGCGGCGGTTCGGAGCTTCAGCTTGTGGTGGTTTTTATCCGGTGGGCGCCGCGGTGGCGGGTCATCCGCGCTTTGCCGAGTTGCCGTGGTTGGCATTTGTCTCTTCTTCTTTTTCTTTTGGCTTGTTGTGCTGCTCGCCACAGTGATCTTTGTACTCGGTGCTGGTTGCTTTGGAATACAAAGCGGGGAAAAACCCTTTTTCGATAACACCGCGCCTCCCTAGTTGGTGTTTGGTTGGGCTTTTACTTGGTCTTTTCGCTTTGGCTTATAAGCAAAAAAAAACACCTATTACGTGCTTTCAGCTTTGGCTTTGACTTTTGACCTATTTAAAGACAAAATCCAAAAGCCAAAGACCAAAGCACCTAAATAGGTGTTTTACTGGCTTATAAGCAAATGCAACCAAATTGACTAAGCGACCAAAACGACCATGATGTTTAGCTTCTCCCGTCCACTAGTCACCAAACGAGCTGCAAATGATGGGCAAAGGTTGCTGGGAGACCAATCGAACTGAGCACCCGGCTCCATCACATGCAAAATACCGAGAAACCCACCAAAAGGTGTTCAAAATCCTCAGGTTCTGTGTTGCTTGACAAAAAAGACAGATTCTCGCTCACCCCAGCGGGTGGTCCAAGAGCCCTAGATGCCGCTCAAAGCACCTCTCCCGCCGTCCCTCCTTCCCTCGCCGCTGCCCAAGGGTGTAGTATGGCGGTGTCCACGGGGTGTCAATGGCGGTGGGGGTTCAGATACAATGCGGGTCGGCGTACCCTCGATGAGCAGATTGCGGTGCCAATTTGTCTGCGACGGTCCTCGTACGGGGGTGGAGTGACGTTGATTGATCCCATGTGGACGGTTTTCTACTCTCAGTGGTGCCCTAGTGGCGACTACTGTGTGGCTTTGTCTTATGGGCGGCGTGACATGGTGACAGTTGTCCTGATCTGCTGGTGGTGCGCAAGTTTGAGGGTAGGGTGAGGGAGTCCTGGATTAGGGGGTCCTCGGACGGCCGGACTATATGCTTACGCCGGACTGTTGGACTATGAAGATACAAGATTGAAGACTTCGTCCCGTATCCGGGTGGGACTCTTCTTTGCGTGGAAGGCAAGCTTGGCGATTCGGATATGTAGATTCCCTTCTCTATAACCAACTCTGTGTAACCCTAGCCCCCTTTGGTGTCTATATAAACCGGAGGGTTTTAGTCCGTAGGACAACGATAATCATAATCATAGGCTAGCTCCTAGGGTTTAGTCTCTACGATCTCGTGGTAGATCAACTCTAGTAATACTCATATCATCAAGATCAATCAAGTAGGAAGTAGGGTATTACCTCCATAGAGAGGGCCCGAACCTGGGTAAACATCGTGTCCCCCGCCTCCTGTTACCATTAGCCTTAGACATACAGTTCGGGACCCCCTACCCGAGATCCGTCGGTTTTGCCACCGACATAGGGGCTTAAGGCCTTGTTTTTCGACGGTGACGGCACCATGGTCATGTGACAACACGGCGGTCAGATTTGAAGATGGTGATTACCTTTCCCACGGTCGGGATCGGTATGGGACGCCCCCTCCAACTCTAGATAGGGTCCGGTCCAGCTCGCCAGGTGCTATGCACGGTGACTCTTTCAGATGTGCCAAGTCATGCATATCACTGGCAGGTGCTATGCACGACGACGACTCATGTGGAGGCGCCAAGTCATGCATGCTGCTAGTAGCTGCTAAGCGTGGTGGCTCCTATAGATGTGGCATGTCATGCATATTGTTGCTGGATTGAAGGTGTGCGATGGTAACGGGAGGTGAGGCGGTATGGGACGTTTTTGTCTTTTCTCCTCCAGAGGTATCTGGATATCAAGGTGTCGGTAGTTGGACAAGGGATGATGGCAGAGGCGGCTTCAACGACGAGTATGCGCACTTCAATGGAAACGAAGATCTCTGATCATGCAATGTTGATGCATGCCTGCATCGTCTCCTTGCTAAAGATTGTGAATCGAAACTCAACTTTGGGGATCTAAATCACGAGACCAGCCTAGGGTTGAGCTCATCATCATCGGCGCACATGCGACGTTTCCTTCCTGGCGGCTTAGCTTAGGAGCTGTGTACTTTTCGTTTGTTTGGTCTTTTATTATAGGGTTAGTGGTTGACTGGTGAGCTATTGACGCAAGGCACGCAGCCTTGGGTTTTCTTTTCTGTGTCAAATTTGTTTGGCTGCTGGATTTTGTTCTTGAATGATATATGGTTGTGTGCATCTTTAAATGGGGAGGGGGTTGTCCTCCTTTTCCCAAAAAGAAAAAAAAAGGTTCAATACTGCAACAGATGCAGTGTTCATTATGTAGATGTTTCACATACCTTATGTAGTTCTCCCACATGAAATCTAAGCTACCCTCCAATGTTCGATGATTTACAGAACATTTGTTATAGCGTTACATTCGCATGTGGACTTGAGGCGGGAATCTTATTTGGCCAATACACGTGTTTTTTATTGATAGAAGATTTGGAAGTGATTATAACTTTTATACATATAATCGTTTGTGCTTGAGTTTAGGTACTTGTGCATCTTTACATCATCTAATTTTTTTAACAGTGTTATAGCAATGTGATGTTATGCCACTTCTAAACATCATGCAAAAATATGAAAAATGATCAAATGTATCTGGACAAAAAGTGAAAAATATTCAACTTAACTTTTAAACATGACGCATGTGATCATATTTTGCGTGATTTATATGGACCCTTATTTGTTGAGATTTTTCTCACAAGTACATAGACCATAGATTCTGCTGAAATTTTGTCTATTATGGGCCAGCCCAATAACAGTTTCAGAAATTCCTAATAAATCCTAGAGGCCCACGCAGCCCATTCGTGCAAGGCAAGAGGTGGAACTAAAGTTTAGTCCCACATTGCTAGTTTAGAGAGAGTTGGACCTCTTTATAAGGGAGGTTCTTTCCCCACATGTATGAGCATGAGAACAAGAGGGACATCCACGCGCGCTCCTCCTCTGCCGGCCGCCGCGCCGCGCCGCGGGTTGCGGGAATGAGCCGAGCCGGTGTCTAAATTTTTGCCACGCACGACAAGTATACGAGAGGTCACACAGAAGCTGAAACGTTTTTGCGATAGTCGCCACCGGTTCCTGAGCACTGCGATGTTGCTGCGATCTTCTCCATCCCGGCTTGCGGCGTGCACCGCAGGTCGGGACAGTAGGCCTTCGAAACCGCACCTTTTGAGTCCTGTATGGGAGAAGGGCGATAAGGTTTTTGGGGAGCGCTCTGCGCGACTACTGACTTCTTCATCACGGACGCCCCGGACTCCGACGACTACTTCCCCGACGACAACTACTTCTCTGATGTCGACAACCTCCTCGACGGCATGGAGGACACTGACCCCAAGTCTAGTGCCTCAGCTCCTGCTGCTGTCTCGTACGTGTTCTTATCTTTCCTGATAGAAGTCCTGCAACAGTTCCTTGTTCTAGTGTTTGCCCTAGACATGTTAGGCTCTACTTCATATATGCATCTTCATCTAATGTCTGCTCTAGAGATGATCATAGCTCATATATGCAGATATTATTTACCTTCTCGTTGTCAAATTGCATGGCTTATTTTATCACTGCTATACTAGTCATGCTTTATCTAGTATTTCTATTAATAAAATCATTCGGTAAATTGCTCATATTTCCAACAATCCAGAAACCTTATTATAGGCAATTTACCCCAAGTGGTTTTGCTGCTTCCATGAGACCTCCTATGTTTGAGGGTATCCACTATAAGAGGTGGCGCGTGAGAGTAGTTTTATGCTTTCAGACCATGAGCTGCTATGACGCCACTCTTGGCAAACCTGAAGGAGAGCAAGATGCCCAACAGGCACAAGCTTTTCAGAAAATGGATACCTTGTTTAAGGCTGCTCTCTTGAGTGTTCTTGGTGAGAACATAGTTGATGCTTATGCGTCAATTGATAATGGAAAAGATATGTGGGATGCACTCGAGGCCAAGTTTGGGGTCTCAGATGCTGGCACTGAGCTATACATCATGGAGCAATTCTATGACTATAGGATGACTGAAGAGCGCTCCGTGGTTGAGCAAGCTCATGTGATACAGTCATTTGCTAGAGAACTTGAGCACTTCAATTGTATCCTACCGGACAAGTTTATTGCCGGAGGTATAATCATTAGGCTTCCTCCCACGTGGAGGAACTTTGCTACCTCACTGAAGCATAAGAGGCAGGACTTTTCCGTTCCGGATCTCATTGGTACTCTTGATGTGGAAGAAAAGGCGAGAGCAAAGGACAACCGTGCTCGAGGTATTGAGGGAGGTTCTAGTGCCAATCTGGTACAGAAGAAGAACTTCCAGCCCCACAAGTTCAAGAACAAGGGTAAGTTTGATAGTAAAGCAAAGTTTGATGGGAAGAACAAGGCTGTGCAGCACACGAATTTCAAGAAGAAGAATGACAAGAAGAAAGGTGTTTGTCATGTGTGTGGAGATCCTGATCATTGGGCTCCTAGTTTCCCCAATCGCTATGACAAGCGTCATCCTGGGAAAGGCGGCAAGACCGCTAATGTTGTCATTGGATACACTGACATGAAGGATGCTGGGTATGGTATATTTCCCACTATTCTTTTAGTATGTCATTCTCCTGATTGGTTGATTGACATGGGTGCTAATGTGCATATATGCAGTGATATTTCCATGTTTTCGTCTTATCAGACCGCAGGGACTTCAACCGTGCTGATGGGCAACAGTTCAAGTGCTTCTGTTCGTGGTGTTGGCACGGTCGATCTGAAGTTTACTTCGGGGAAGATCGTGCGGCTGAAGAACGTGCATTATGTCCCCTCCGTCAATAAAAATCTTGTTAGTGGATCTCTTCTGTGTAGAGATGGCTACAAGCTTGTCTTTGAGTCAAATAAATTTGTAATTTCCAAGTATGGAACCTTTGCTGGTAAAGGCTATGAGTCAGGAGGCCTGTTTCATTTATCCTTATCAGACGTTTGCAATAAAGTTGTTAATCATATTTGCAACAATAGTGAATCAAATGTGCGGCATTCATGTCTTTGTCATGTTAACTTTAGTTGCATGTCGCGACTAGCAAAGTTGAACTTAATCCCTAGTTTCACCACTGTCAAGGGATCCAAGTGTCAAGTGTGTGTGGAAGCTAAGCAACCACGTAAGTCTCATGTGACTGTGGAAACAAGAAATCTTGCACCACTAGAACTCATACATTCAAATCAATGTGAAATGAATGGCGTTTTGACAAAAGGTGGAAAGAAATATTTCATGACATTAATTGATGACTCCACTAGATACTGTCATGTGTATCTTCTAAAATCTAAGGATGAGGCTTTGAACTTTTTCAAGATCTATAAAGTTGAAGTGGAAAACCAACTTGATCGGAAAATCAAGAGGCTTAGGTCCGACCGTGGTGGAGAGTATTTTTCCAATGAATTTGATGCTTTTTGTGTGGAACATGGTATAATCCATGAGAGGACGCCTCCCTACTCACCTCAGTCAAATGGGGTGGCCGAAAGAAAGAACCGTACTCTAACTGATTTGGTTAACGCCATGTTAGACACATCGGGTCTCTCCAAGGCATGGTGGGGGGAGGCGATATTGACATCATGTCATGTCCTAAATCGAGTCCCCACAAAGAACAAAGAGATAACTCCATTCGAGGAATGGGAGAAGAAAAGGTTAAAACTCTCTTATCTGTGAACATGGGGTTGTTTGGCGAAAGTCAATGTTCCAATTCCAAAGAAGCAGAAGCTTGGACCAAAGACTTTGGATTGTGTTTTCTTGGGATATGCTTTTCATAGCATTGGCTATAGATTCTTGGTTGTAAAATCTGAGGTACCTGACATGCATGTCGGTACGATCATGGAGTCGAATGATGCGACTTTCTTTGAAGATATCTTTCCTATGAAGGATATGGCTACCTCATCTAATCAGGAGATGCCTAGTTCATCGAATCAGGAACCAGTTACAATTACCGAACCTGCCATTTCGATGGAATACTTTGAAAGTCCTGTGGGGGAGAACAATGAAGTTCCTACTAGGAGCAAGAGACAGAGGACAGCAAAGTCCTTTGGTGATGATTTTCTTGTGTATCTCATAGATGATACTCCCAGTTCTATTTCGGAGGCCTATGCATCGGAAGATGCCGACTACTGGAAGGAAGCGGTTCGTAGCGAGATGGATTCCATCTTGGCGAATGAAACTTGGGAGATAACTGATCGTATTTATGGGTGCAAACCTATAGGATGCAAATGGGTATTCAAGAAGAAGCTTAGGCCTGATGGTACTATCGAAAAGAACAAGGCTCGGCTCGTGGCTAAGGGTTATACCCAAAAGGAAGGTGAAGACTTCTTTGATACTTACACACCTGTGGCTCGACTGACCACTATTCGAGTTCTACTTTCACTAACTGCCTCACATAGTCTTCTCGTTCATCAAATGGATGTTAAGACTGCTTTCCTAAATGGAGAGTTGGATGAGGAAATTTATATGGAACAACCAGATGGGTTTGTAATAGATGGTCAGGAAGGGAAAGTGTGCAAGTTGCTGAAGTCTTTGTATGGACTCAAGCAAGCACCCAAACAGTGGCATGAGAAGTTCGAAAGAACTTTAACAGCTGCAGGCTTTGTTGTGAACGAAGCTGACAAATGTGTGTACTATCGCCATGGTGGGGGAGAGGGAGTTATGCTTTGCTTGTATGTTGATGGCATACTGATTTTCGGAACAAGTCTGAATGTTATTAAGGAGGTCAAGGATTTCCTATCTCGCTATTTTGAGATGAAGGATTTAGGAGTGGCTGATGTCATTCTGAACATCAAGTTGTTGAGAGATGATGATGGTGGGATTACATTGCTTCAATCTCACCATGTGGAAAAGATCTTGAGTCACTTTGGCTATAGTGACTGCAAGCCCTCTCCAACACCATATGATGCTAGCGTGCTGCTTCGAAAGAATCAAAGAATTGCTAGAGATCAATTGAAGTATTCTCAGATTATTGGCTCGCTTATGTACTTAGCCAGTGCTACAAGACCTGACATCTCTTTTGCTGTTAGCAAACCGAGTCAGTTTGTCTCAAAACCAGGAGATGTGCATTGGAAAGCTCTAGAGAGAGTTTTGCGTTATTTGAAAGGCACTGCGAATTATGGAATTCACTACACCGGGCACCCAAAGGTGCTTGAAGGGTATAGTGACTCAAACTGGATCTCAGATGCTGATGAGATAAAGGCCACGAGCGGATATGTATTCACTCATGGAGGTGGCTCTGTTTCCTGGAAGTCTTGCAAGCAGACCATATTAACGAGGTCAACAATGGAAGCAGAACTCACAGCACTAGATACAGCTACTGTCGAAGCAGATTGGCTTCGTTGGCTCTTGAATGACTTGCCAGTAGTTGAGAAACCTGTAACGGGTATTCTTATGAACTGTGACAATCAAACTGTGATCACTAAAGTGAGCAGCTCAAAGGATAACATGAAGTCATCAAGACACGTTCAGAGAAGGTTAAAGTCTGTCAGAAAAATGAAAAACTCCGGAGTTATTGCATTGGATTATATCCAAACATCTAAAAATCTGGCAGATCCTTTTACTAAGGGTCTATCACGTAATGTGATAGATAATGCATCGAGGGAGATGAGTATGAGGCCCACAATATGAGTTGTTCACAGTGATAACCTATTCTTTGTGATCGGAGATCCCGTGAATTAGATGCGGAAGACAAGCTGTTGGTCAACTGAGAGGAGAGTACCTTTACTATTAAAAATACCACTCCATTAAGATGTAATACTCTCCTAAATCTGCATGGCAGGTTGATGTATATCTTAATGTGTTCTAAGAGGCTAATTGAAGCAGAGATGTTGTCCTGCAGAACATCTTTTGAAGAATGCACCTATATGAGTCTGATTGTTAAACGTCACAATCTATGAGAGTAGGGTTCTCTCTAGTAAACTCATGAAAGGTCTCGGAGTATGACGCATAAGCTCCACCCGCGGGGAAGACCCACGACAGCCACGTATCGGTCAAGGCTTTATGTGAAGCTAGATTCGCAGAAAACTTGCAGTTCAAGGACCAGTCCACTGTTCAAGTTGCTTACTAGTGTAGCATAGAGTTCTAGGTGGAAGTTCACCTTAACAGTCTCCACTGCAGTACCGGTATATAAAACAGTGTTTTGGAACCAAAGGCAAATTTTGTGTGCCTCTGGAATCTGGTGGGGGATTGCTGGAATTTTGTCCATTATGGGCCAGCCCAATAGCACTTTCAGAAATTCCTAATAAATCGTAGAGGCCCACGCAACCCATTCGTGCAAGGCAAGAGGTGGAACTAAAGTTTAGTCCCACATTGCTAGTTTAGAGGGAGTTGGACCTCTTTATAAGGGAGGTTCTTTCTCCACATGTATGAGCATGAGGACAAGAGGGACATCCACGTGCGCTCCTCCTCCGCCGCCCGCCTCGCCACGCCACGCCTCGTCATGACGCGCCGCGGGTTGCGGGTTGCGGGAATGAGCCGAGCCGATGTCTAAATTTTTGCCACGCACGATGAGTATACGAAAGGTCACACAGAAGCTGAAACGTTTTTGCGATAGTGGAGTTTGAATGCGAACGGTGCAGCCCTTCGGCTGCTGGCTATTCGCTTCATCTTCATCTCTTCGTTTCACCTTCCGTCGCTGCCCTCTCGCCTCCTTCTCTTGCGCCTATAAAAGGAAGGTCACTCCTCTCAGAGTGACGCACCAGAACTACTTCTTCCACTCGCCACCAGTTCCTGAGCACTACGATGCTGCTACGATCTTCCCCATCCCGACTTGCGGCGTGCACCGCAGGTCAGGATAGTAGGCCTCTGAAACCATACCTTTTGAGTCCTGTACGGGAGAAGGGCGATAAGGTTTTGGGGAGCGCTCTGCACGACTACTGACTTCTTCGTCACGGACGCCCCGGACTCCGACGACTACTTCCCTGACGACAACTACTTCCCCAACTTCGACAACTGAGGGAGTCCTGGATTAGGGGGTATCCGGACAGCCGGACTATATACATCGTCCGGACTATTGGAGCGTGAAGATAGAAGACTCAAGACTCTGGCCCGTGTCCGGATGGGACTCTCCTTTGCGTGGAAGGCAAGCTTGGCGATCCGGATATTGTATTTCCTTTCTTGTAACCGACTCCATGTAAACCCTAGCCCTCTCCGGTGTCTATATAAACCGGAGAGGTTGGTCCTTAGAAGGTCGATCACAATTACAATCATAATCATCATAGGCTAGCTTCTAGGGTTTAGTCTCTATGATCTCGTGGTAGATCTACTCTTGTACTACTCATATCTTCAATATTAATCAGGCAGGAAGTAGGGTTTTACCTCCATCGAGAGAGCCCGAACCTGGGTAAACATTGTGTCCCTTGCTTCCTGTTACCATCAGCCTAAGACGCACAGACCGGGACCCCCTACCCGAGATCCGCCGGTTTTGACACCGACATTGGTGCTTTCATTGAGAGTTCCTCTGTGTCGTCGCTGCAAGGCTTGATGGCGCCTTCGATCGTCAACAACGCGGTCCAGAGCGAGACTTTTCTCCCCGGATAGATCTTCGTGTTCGGAGGCTTCGCACTGCGTGCCAATTCACTTGGCTATCTGGAGCGGATCGAAAGCTACGCCCCTGGCTACCAGGTCAGGTTCGGAAACTTGAACTACACGGCCAACATTCGCGGAGACTTGATCTTCGACGGATTCAGGCCTGTGCCAGGAGCACCGGACAGTCATGATGAGCACGGCTTAGACCTGCTGTCGGACAATGCTCGGGATATCACCCCTACAGTAGCCCCGGACCTAAATCCGGAGCAGGTTGTGTTGCCTAGGGAGGGAGGGATGGACCTCGCCCCGCAGGCCGCACACTCATCGGCGGTAGAACCGAACACCGGCCTCACTTCTAAGAAGGCCTGTGATCCCGGACCCCCGGACTCGTATCCGGTTGTAGGTTCCGGTCCGCGCGCTTCTGAGCCCGCCGAGCCTGGCTGGGCTCCGGTAATGGAGTTTACTGCTGCAGATATCTTCTAGCACTCGCCCTTTGATGACATGCTGAACTCATTAAAGTCTCTATCTTTGTCAGGAGGCTCTCGGTCGAAGTATGTCCAGCTCAAGTGGGAAGCAGACGACGAAGGAATTCGTTGCCCACCCACCACCCACTTCATTGCCATGGTTGATGATTTAACTGACGTGCTTGACTTCGACTCCGAAGGCATCGACGGTATGGACGGCGATGCAGGAGAAGATTTAGAATCTCTGGGGCGCTGGACTACTACCTCGTCACACGATATATACATGGTGGATACGCCCAAGGAGGACGACGACGGCAATCCGAAAGATAAAACCCCCAGGCAAAGGCCAAAACGACGGTGCAGACGCCGCTAAAGCCCAGCAACAGTAAAAATAACGACAAGAGCGCAAGAAGGATCGACATACGAGTAAACTCCGAAGGCAATAACGACCACATGGACCCAGCGATGGAGCAGGACGAGCCAGGTCACGCCGAACCGAGTTCGGAGCAGATGCCCGATCACAATGATCCCGAGGGACGAGTTCATCAAACCGCCCCAGGACAAGAACATAGTCCTGACGATGATGCATTCATCATTCCGGAAGAATGCATGGAACGAGATAACCTCCACAGAAAGCTTATGGCCACAGCGAGAAGTCTAAAGAAGCAGAAGCAACGGCTCAAAGCCGCACATGAAACGCTCAATCGCAGATGGAATAAAGTACTAGACACTGAAGAAAGATACGGTGATGATCGCCATACAAAGAGCTATCCAAAATGCAAGCTACTGCCAGAATTCGATGATGAGGCCATTCCACCAAAGAATAACACGACCAGGAGGCCAGACATACCACTTCATAACCGCAACAGAGCGGCTACCGACAATGCGCACGGTCTACGAGAGCACCTGGATAAGAAAGCCGGTGCGGCCAGGTCCATATACGGATCTAAGGGACACACCCAAGCGAGGGACTATGGTCACCAAAACGATCATATCAACCAAATACCAGTTCAGAATAAGCACCGGACACAACAACGGCCGACGGCACGCCACAGCACGTCCAGATACAGAGGGGCTGCTCACCCCCTGTGCTTCACCGAAGAAGTACTGGACCATGAATTTCCACAGGTTTTTAAACCTGTGAATATAGAGGCATACGGCGGAACGACAGACCCAGGGGTCTGGATAGAGGATTTTATCCTGCATATTCACATGGCTCGTGGGGATGACCTCCACGCCATCAAATACCTTCCCCTCAAGTTGAAGGGACTAGCTCGACACTGGTTGAAAAGCCTCCCCGAAAATTCAATTGGGAGTTGGGAGGAACTCGAGGACGCTTTCAGGGCCAATTTTCAAGGGATTTATGTCCGGCCTCCGGATGCGGACGATCTAAGTCACATAATCCAACAGCCCGGGGAGTCCGCCCGCAAGCTTTGGAATAGATTCCTCACTAAGAAGAATCAAATTGTCGATTGTCCGGACGCCGAAGCCTTAGCGGCATTCAAACACAGCATCTGCGATGAGTGGCTCGCCAGACACCTCGGCCAAGAAAAGCCAAGGACAATGGCAGCCATAACAAGCCTTATGACCCGCTTTTGCGCGGGTGAAGATAGTTGGCTAGCCCGTAAAGGCACCAGCGACCCCAGCACATCCGAAATAAGGGATGGCAACGGGAAGCCACGGCGTAATAAAAACAAACGCCAAAATAAGGAAGAGAGCCCGGACAACACAACGGTCAATGCCGGATTCTGGGGCTCTCGACCTGATAAGCAAACGAAGCCATTAAAAGGCAGTAAAGAGGGACCATCCGGTCTGAATAGAGTCCTGGACAGACTGTGCCAAATTCATGGCACCCCCGAGAAACCTGCGAACCACACGCATAGAGAATGCTGGGTCTTCAAGCAGGCCAGCAAATTAAATGCCAAACACAAGGGGAGAGAAACACCAAGTAAAGACGAGGATGAACCTCGCCAACCGAACACTGGGGGACAAAAAAAATTCCCACCAGAGGTTAAAACGGTAAATATGATCCACGTGGCGCACACATCCACAATAAGGCACGAACGTGCGCTCAGAGACACGTACGATACAGAGCCCATCGTACCCACACTTAACTACTGGACGACTTGTCTGATCACCTTCGATCACATGGACTGCCCAACTAGTATTCGCCGCGAAGGATCAGAGGCCTTGGTGCTTGACCCAATAATTGACGGATACCATCTCACCCACGTCCTCATGGACGGCGGCGGCAATCTCAATTTAATATACGAGGACACTGTCCGCAGGATGGGGATAGACCCATCCAGAATTAGCCAAAGCAACACCACCTTTGAAGGGGTGATACCAGGCGTTGAAGCCTACGGCAGGGGCTCCGTCGTACTGTAGGTAACATTCGGCTCCCCAGGAAACTACAGAAGTGAAGAACTACCCTTCACTATCGCACCCTTTCAAAGCGGCTATCATGCATTGCTTGGAAGAACGGCCTTCGCCCGCTTCAATGCAGTACCGCAATATGCCTACCTTACACTCAAGATGCCCGGTCCACGTGGCGTCATAACCGTTAACGGAAACACAGAGTGCTCTTCACGCGCAGAGCAACACACGGCGGCCCTAGCGGCCGGACTATAAGTGGCCTCCAATATTAGAAAACATGACTGGTCATTAAGACCACAGACACGGTTAGACGAGTCCGGTAGCCCGGATAAAACTGAACCAGGGTACCGTATATGTAATCCCACAGAGGACAGCAGGGGCTATAAATATTTAATACAGCCCCACACTTGGCTCAACCTTATTGGCAGGCCAACATCTTACACTTTTATTATCCATCGCATACTTACGTTGTACTCTCCTACGAGTTTTCTTTTTTTTACAGACAACGTTCGCGCGATACCCTTCCAGGATAAGGCACAACAGAGACAAAGGCGCAGACGTGCAGCAGGGCCCCGCTCAACAGGTTTCTTTTTAGCTTAAGCCCCTGTGTAAACCTTTTCTATTGCCTCTTGTTGTTTAACCATCCCATGTGTTCCATACTCACAGAGGATACTGCCGTTATTGGCATTTCGCCATGACAGATTAACGCACGTACCTGGAAATACAGGGTTTATAATGAAAAGGGCATTCTTCAGCCTATTTTCTGTTACAAAGACCGAATACCTTCGGGAGTGTTCGGCGTCACGAGTTTGGCCTTATATGGATCAGCTCCGAATCATGTCTTTGGTCAAATGTTGGGTTTGCCCGGCTCCTGGGTTTGCCGCCTTACGTTCCGTTCTTATCGGCTAAGGCGGCCAAAGGAGAACTACTGTGATTGTGCCCTGGTTATTCCGGATGAGCACCTCAGTAGAGAAAGCCGAAAATTGACTGTCATGATACAGCGAGAGACTGTTCAACCACTCGAAGACTCACCGGAATCTTTAGGATTCCTCCACATTAACGAAGGGCCATTTCCCGGCCATGTACATATGTGCCCGTATTCGGATGCACGCGAAGGTACCAGGGGCTACATAGTAGCCCCACCGTTAGACTCCCGTGGCTAAGCGAAAGTGTTACAGCTATATAGTTCGGTTGCCTAGTTCGACGTGCGATCACCTCCTTAATGGACCAAGACGTTGGATCAAGTGTGATTACGCATATTTTTCACGAACACCCCCGCATTGTATGCGTGGGGGCTGAAGCCAACGACTGCTAACTTTCGGACTGCTTATATATATATATATATATATATATATAGTTACTATTCATCACCCAGGGTGCAGAATAGGTTATTCTTCACCCGAGGTAATCTTATGATCATTTCATAATTAAATTACGTTTCGAATTCAAATAGTTACATTCCTATTGATTCACTACGTAAAATTTGACATAAGAAAAATAAAAATATAGGTCATAAGACAAGAAAATTTGCAGTTTATGTGTATTTTAGACTATGTTTTTACGTTTGTAATTTTACATAACATAAAATATTTTTTACGGCGATTATATATTTTCTTACGGTCCTTTTTTACGTCAGAAATAAGACAAAACTTATGGAATGTAAAATTACGGTGCATTGATGGTAAAATAGAGGGGGGTGAAGAATAACTATTCCTCACCCAGGGTGACGAATAGCGCAACCCTATATATATATATATATATATATAAACGGCCGCACAGGGGACACAATAATATTTTCAGGCAAAAATTATAAATATAGCCTCATAATCAAAATAACATTGTTTTTACAATGATTCGATGTTTCACTCGAACAATATACTCTTTGAGCACTGCGCCTCTATTAAGCGGGCACCTTCCATTACCTGCTCCAAGTAGTGCTCGGCCGAATACCGGCCTCCCGCCGGATTCTGGGTCGCTATAATGGTGGCCTACATATCTGTCCAATAGGCTTTAACACGGGCAAGAGCCATTCGTGCACCCTCTATGCACGCCGACCTTCTCATGGCGTCGATCCGAGGCACGGCCCCAAGGAATTGTTGCACCAAACCAAAGTAACTGTCCGGCTTAGGCCCCTTCGACCAAAGATGGTCTATTATGGACCGCATTGCAAGTCCGGACAGCCTGTGAAGCTCCGCTACAGCAGCCATCTTCTCACTTAACGGCAGCGGGCGAGTGGGAGCATTGAATTGCGACCAGAAAAGCTTCTCCACTTCCTTATCACCTTGATCCTCGAAGAACTTGGCGGCGTCAGTCGTACTCTTCGCCAAATCCGCATACGCATCTGCCGGACTCCAGTGTCCATCCAGGGGAGCATACTTCGGATCCAAAAACTTCGTCCACAGTAAGTAGGAGCCCCCAGCCGTGATTTTACCAGCATGTTGAAGCTCCTCCCGCGCACCCCTGAGCTCGGTCCGCATCTCCTTGGTGGCATTAAGTGCCTTGTTCAGGTCGACCGAACTATCCTTATGCTCCTTTTTAAGGAGCTCATACCGGTCAGCGGCATTTTTTAACTCCACAGCCATTTCAGCTATCTTTTCCTCGCTTCGACGATGAGCAGCCTGTTCGGCTCTCAATTCCTCGGCCGCCTTTAGGGAAGCCGCATTGCTAACTCGAGCTTGTCCTTGGCCTGGGCAAGTTCCGCCCTCAGGGCTTCCACGACAGTAGCACCGTCTGCAGTCCAAGCATATTGCATTAATATTATGCCACTCTCATATTTTCCTATATAAATAAGGAAAGAAGAGCACATACCTTGTGACTCGTCAAGCCGCTCGTTCACTAGCGTGATATCAGCATCAATAGATCCAATTCACCTCTTTAGTTCTGCAACTTCAAAGGACTGTTCAGCAACCGGATCCTTAGATACCTGCACACATGTACAGCGCAATCAGTACTTACAAAATATGATCCTCCGTTTGCCACCTAGGGCGGGCAACCAGAGTCTCAGGGGCTACTATCCATATGGAGCACACCTAGCGCGTGCCTCACTGCCAAAAATGTGTATTTTTTACTACATACCTCAAAGCCTCTGAGCAGGCTCGTAAATGCCTCATTCAAACCGCTTGTAGTGGATGAAATCTTCTTAAGCACTGCGCTCATTAATGACCGGTGCTCCCCCGACAGCACAGCTCGCTCTAGAAGGCCTGTCAGTATATCCGGCCGGACATCAAACTGTGCTGAACCCTTCTCATTGCCCCCCCATGGGAGCCAAACGCTCCGGGCTCAAGGCGGCTGACGTATTAGCCTCTGGCTTCGGCAGGTCCGGACTCCTCCGTGACGACACCTCGGTATCGCCCGCTTCATGAGGTGGAGAGGTGGGTGGAGTCTCACTCTCCATCATCTCCGGAGGAAGATCCCCCGAAGACAAACTCTGTTGAGAAGAGCTGCTAGCCGGACTGCAAAAGATGAATCCTGGTTATGGATCTCGGAGAAACACAGTACCTTCTAATTAATGTTTAACTTACAGCTCGGTGGAGGGCTGGCCCGTTGGTGGGCATGATGCGGTGAGGGTGCCCGTCGGGGCAGAGCCCCCTGGTGATACCTTTTTCCCTTGCTTGGCCATCTCCTTCTCCAAGTCTTCGGAGGCGGCCCTCTTCTTCCCGTGCGGGGAGGAGGCTTTAGCCTCCCCTTTGTTGGGTTTCGTAGTGATTTCAAAAATTTTCCTACGCACACGCAAGATCATGTGATGCATAGCAACGAGGGGAGAGTATTGTCTATGTACCCAACGCAGACCGACTGCGGAAGCGATGACACGACGTAGAGGAAGTAGTCGTACGTCTTCTCGATCCAACCGATCAAGCACCGAAACTACGGCACCTCCGAGTTCGAGCACACGTTCAGCTTGATGACGATCCCCGGACTCCGATCCAGCAAAGTGTCGGGGAAGAGTTTCGTCAGCATGACGGCGTGGTGACGATCTTGATGAACTACAGCAGCAGGGCTTCACCTAAACTCCGCTACAGTATTATCGAGGAATATGGTGGCAGGGGGCACCGCACACGGCTAAGGAATAGATCACGTGGATCAACTTGTGTCAACTTGTGTGTTTTGGGGTGCCTCTACCTCAGTATATAAAGGAGCCAAGGGGGGAGAGGGGCGCCGGCCAGGGAGGAGGGCGCAGGAGGAGTCCTACTCCTACCGGGAGTAGGACTCCCCCCCCCCCAATCCTATTCCAACTAGGATTCCCAAGGGGGAAAGAGGGAGAGGGGTGGCCGGCCACCTCTCCTAGTCCTAATAGGACTAGGGGAAGGGGGGAGGCGCGCAGCCCCCTTGGGCTGCCCCTTTCTCCTTTCCACTAAGGCCCATGATGGCCCATATGGTTCCCGGGGGGTTCCGGTAACCTCCCGGTAACCCGGTAAAATCCCGATTTCACCCGGAACACTTCCGATGTCCAAAGATAGGCTTCCAATATATCAATCTTTATGTCTCGACCATTTCGAGACTCCTCGTCATGTTCGTGATCACATCCGGGACTCCGAACAACCTTCGGTACATCAAAATGCATAAACTCATAATATAACTGTCATCGTAACCTTAAGCGTGCGGACCCTACGGGTTCGAGAACAATGTAGACATGACCGAGACACGTCTCCGGTCAATAACCAATAGCGGGACCTGGATTCCCATATTGGCTCCTACATATTCTACGAAGATCTTTATCGGTCAGACCGCATAACAACATACGTTGTTCCCTTTGTCATCGGTATGTTACTTGCCCGAGATTCGATCGTCGGTATCCAATACCTAGTTCAATCTCGTTACCGGCAAGTCTCTTTACTCGTTCCGTAATACATCATCTCACAACTAACATATTAGTTGTAATGCTTGCAAGGCTTATGTGATGTGTATTACCGAGAGGGCCCAGAGATACCTCTCCGACAATCGGAGTGACAAATCCTAATCTCGAAATACGCCAACCCAACATCGACCATTGGAGACACCTGTAGTACTCCTTTATAATCACCCAGTTACGTTGTGACGTTTGGTAGTACCCAAAGTGTTCCTCCGGTAAACGGGAGTTGCATAATCTCATAGTCATAGGAACATGTATAAGTCATGAAGAAAGCAATAGCAACATACTAAACGATCAGGTGCTAAGCTAATGGAATGGGTCATGTCAATCAGATCATTCAACTAATGATGTGATCCTGTTAATCAAATAACAACTCTTTTGTCCATGGTTAGGAAACATAACCATCTTTGATTAACGAGCTAGTCAAGTAGAGGCATACTAGTGACACTATGTTTGTCTATGTATTCACGCATGTATTATGTTTCCGGTTAATACAATTCTAGCATGAATAATAAACATTTATCATGAAATAAGGAAATAAATAATAACTTTATTATTGCCTCTAGGGCATATTTCCTTCAGTCTCCCACTTGCACTAGAGTCAATAATCTAGTTCACATCGCCATGTGATTTAACACCAATATTCATATTTGTATATGATTAACACCCATAGTTCACATCGTCATGTGACCAACACCCAAAGGGTTTACTAGAGTCAATAATCTAGTTCACATCGCTATGTGATTAACACCCAAGGAGTACTAAGGTGTGATCATGTTTTGCTTGTGAGAGAATCTTAGTCAACGGGTCTGTCACATTCATATCCGCATGTATTTTGCAAATTTCTATGTCAACAATGCTCTGCATGGAGCTACTCTAGCTAATTGCTCCCACTTTCAATATGTATCTAGACTGAGACTTAGAGTCATCTAGATTAGTGTCAAACTTGCATCGGCGTAACCCTTTACGACGAACCTTTTACTTCCATAATCGAGAAACACATCCTTATTCCACTAAGGACAATTTTGACCGCTATCCAGTGATCTACTCCTAGATCACTATTGTACTCCCTTGCCAAACTCAGTGGTAGGGCATACAATAGATCTGGTATACAGCATGGCATACTTTATAGAACCTATGACTGAGGCATAGGGAATGACTTTCATTCTCTTTCTATTTTCTATCGTGGTCGGGCTTTGAGTCTTACTCAACTTCACACCTTGTAATACAGGCAAGAACTCTTTCTTTGACTGCTCCATTTTGAACTACTTCAAAATCTTGTCAAGGTATGTACTTTGTGAAAGTCCAATTAAGCGTTTTGATCTATCTCTATAGATCTTAATGCCTAATATGTAAGCAGCTTCACCGAGGTCTTTCATTGAAAAACTTTTATTCAAGTATCCCTTTATGCTATCCAGAAATTCTATATCATTTCCAATCAGTAATATGTCATCCACATATAATATCAGAAATGCTACAGAGCTCCTACTCACTTTCTTGTAAATACAGGCTTCTCCGAAAGTCTGTATAAAACCAAATGCTTTGATCACACTATCAAAACGTTTATTCCAACTCCGAGAGGCTTGCACCAGTCCATAAATGGATCGCTGGAGCTTGCACACTTTGTTAGCTCCCTTTGGATCGACAAAACCTTCCGGTTGCATCATATACAACTCTTCTTCCAGAAATCCATTCAGGAATGCAGTTTTGACATCCATCTGCCAAATTTCATAATCATAAAATGCGGCAATCGCTAACATGATTCGGACGGACTTAAGCATCGCTACGGGTGAGAAGGTCTCATCGTAGTCAATCCCTTGAACTTGCCGAAAACCTTTTGCGACAAGTCGAGCTTTGTAGACAGTAACATTACCATCAGCGTCAGTCTTCTTCTTAAAGATCCATTTATTCTCAATTGCTTGCCGATCATCGGGCAAGTCAACCAAAGTCCATACTTTGTTCTCATACATGGATCCCATCTCAGATTTCATGGCTTCTAGCCACTTTGCGGAATCTGGGCTCACCATCGCTTCTTCATAGTTCGTAGGTTCATCATGATCTAGTAGCATGACTTCCAGAACAGGATTACCGTACCACTCTGGCGCGGATCTTACTCTGGTTGATCTACGAGGTTCAGTAGTATCTTGATCTGAAGTTTCATGATCATTATCATTGGCTTCCTCACTAACTGGTGTAGGTGTCACTGAAACAGTTTTCTGTGATGAACTACTTTCCAGTAAGGGAGCAGGTACAGTTACCTCGTCAAGTTCTACTTTCCTCCCACTCACTTCTTTCGAGAGAAACTCCTTCTCTAGAAATGATCCATTCTTAGCAACGAATGTCTTGCCTTCGGATCTGTGATAGAAGGTGTACCCAACAATTTCCTTTGGGTATTCTATGAAGACACATTTCTCCGATTTGGGTTCGAGCTTATCAGGTTGAAGTTTTTTCACATAAGCATCGCAGCCCCAAACTTTAAGAAACGACAACTTAGGTTTACTGCTAAACCACAGTTCATATGTTGTCGTCTCAACGGATTTAGATGGTGCCCTTTTAATGTGAATGCAGCTGTCTCTAATGTATAACCCCAAAACAATATTGGTAAATCAGTAAGAGACATCATAGATTGCACCATATCCAATAAAGTGCGGTTAAGACGTTCGGACACACCATAACGTTGTGGTGTTCCAGGTGGCGTGAGCTGTGAAACTATTTCACATTGTTTTAATGAAGACCAAACTCGTAACTCAAATATTCGTCTTCGCGATCAGATCGCAGAAACTTTATTTTCTTGTTACGATGATTTTTCCACTTCACTCTGAAATTCTTTGAACCTTTCAACTATTTCAGACTTATGTTTCATCAAGTAGATATACTCATATCTGCTCAAATCATCTTGTGAAGGTCAGAAAATAACGATACTTGCCACGAGCATCAACACTCATTGGATCGCATACATCAGTATGTATTATTTCCAATAAGTCAGTAGCTTGTTCCATTGTTCCGGAGAACGGAGTTTTAGTCATTTTGCCCAAAAGGCACGGTTCGCAAGCATCAAGTGATTCATAATCAAGTGATTCCAAAATCCCATCAGCATGGAATTTCTTCATGCGCTTTATACCAATATGACCTGAACGGCAGTGCTACAAATAAGTTGCACTATCATTATTAACTTTGCATCTTTTGGTTTCAATATTATGATTATGTGTATCACTACGATCGAGATCCAACGAACTATTTTCATTGGGTGTGTAACCATATAAGGTTTTATTCATGTAAACAGAACAATAATTTATTCTCTTACTTAAATGAATAACTGTATTACAATAAACATGATCAAATCATATTCATGCTCAACGCAAACACCAAATAACACTTATTCAGGTTCAACACTAATCCCGAAAGTATAGGGAGTGTGCGATGATGATCATATCAATCTTGGAACCACTTCCAACACACATCGTCACTTCACCCTTAACTAGTCTCTGTTTATTCTGCAACTCCCGTTTCGAGTTACTAATCTTAGCAACTGAACTAGTATCAAATACTGAGGGGTTGCTATAAACACTAGTAAAGTACACATCAATAACATGTATATCAAATATACTTATGTTCACTTTGTCATCCTTATTATCTGCCAATCACTTGGGGTAGTTCTGCTTCCAGTGACCAGTCCCTTTGCAGTAGAAACACTTAGTCTCAGGCTTAGGACCAGACTTGGGCTTCTTCACTTGAGCAGCAACTTGCTTGCTGTTCTTCTTGAAGTTCCCCTTCTTCCCTCTGCCCTTTTCTTGAAACTAGTGGTCTTGTCTACCATCAACACTTGATGTTTTTCTCGATTTCTACCTTCGTTAATTTCTGCATTACGAAGAGCTTGGGAATCGTTTTCGTTATCCCTTGCATATCATAGTTCATCACGAAGTTCTACTAACTTGGTGATGGTGACTAGAGAATTCTGTCAATCACTATCTTATCTGGAAGATTAACTCCCACTTGATTCAAGCGATTGTAGTACTCAGACAATCTGGGCACATGCTCACTAGTTGAGCGATTCTCCTCCATCTTTTAGCTATAGAACTTGTTGGAGACTTCATATCTCTCAACTCGGGTATTTGCTTGAAATATTAACTTCAACTCCTGGAACATCTCATATGCTCCATGACGTTCAAAACGTCTTTGAAGTCCCGATTTCTAAGCCGTTAAGCATGGTGCACTAAACTATCAAGTAGTCATCATATTGAGCTAGCCAGACATTCATAACGTCTGCATCTGCTCCTGCAATAGGTCTATCACCTAGCGGTGCATTAAGGACATAATTCTTCTGTGCAGCAATGAGGATAAACCTCAGATCACGGATCCAATCCGCATCATTGCTACTAACATTTTTCAACACAATTTTCTCTAGGAACATATCAAAATAAACATATGCAAGCAACAACGCGAGCTATTGATCTACAACATAATTTACAAAATACTACCAGGACTAAGTTCATGATAAATTAAAGTTCAATTAATCATATTACTTAAGAACTCCCACTTAGATAGACATCCCTCTAATCCTCTAAGTGATCACGTGATCCAAATCAACTAAACCATGTTCGATCATCACGTGAGATGGAGTAGTTTTCAATGGTGAACATCGTTTATGTTGATCATATCTACTATATGATTCACGCTCGACCTTTCGGTCTCCGTCTTCCGAGGCCATATCTGCATATGCTAGGCTCGTCAAGTTTAACCTGAGTATTCTGCGTGTGCAAAAACTGGCTTGCACCCGTTGTAGATGGACGTAGAGCTTATCACACCCGATCATCACGTGGTGTCTGGGCACGACGAACTTTGGCAACGGTGCATACTCAGGGAGAACACTTCTTGATAATTTAGTGAGAGATCATCTTATAATGCTACCGTCAATCAAAGCAAGATAAGATGCATAAAAAGATAAACATCACATGCAATCAATATAAGTGATATGATATGGCCATCATCATCTTGTGCTTGTGATCTCCATCTCCGAAGCACCGTCATGATCACCATCGTCACCGGCGCGACACCTTGATCTCCATCGTAGCATCGTTGTCGTCTTGCCAATCTTATGCTTTCATGACTATCACTACCGTTTAGTAATAAAGTAAAGCATTACATCGCGATTGCATTGCATACAATAAAGCGACAACCATATGGCTCCTGCCAGTTGCCGATAACTTGGTTACAAAACATGATCATCTCATACAATAAAATTCAGCATCATGCCTTGACCATATCACATCACAACATGCCCTGCAAAAACAAGTTAGACGTCCTCTACTTTGTTGTTGCATGTTTTACGTGGCTGCTACGGGCTTAAGTAAGAACCAATCTCACCTACGCATCAAAACCACAACGATAGTTTGTCAAATAGACTCCGTTTTAACCTTCGCAAGGACCGGGCGTAGCCATACTTGGTTCAACTAAAGTTGGAGAGACAGTCGCCCGCAAGCCATCTCTGTGCAAAGTACGTCGAGGGAACCGGTCTCGCGTAAGCGTACGCGTAAGGTTGGTCTGGGTCGTCTCGTCCAACAATACCGCCGAACCAAAGTATGACATGCTGGTAGGCAGTATGACTTGTATCGTCCACAACTCACTTGTGTTCTACTCGTGCATATAACATCAACATCAATAACCTAGGCTCGGATGCCACTGTTGGGTTTCGTAGTGATTTCAAAAAATTTCCTACGCACACGCAAGATCATGTGATGCATAGCAACGAGGGGAGAGTATTGTCTACGTACCCAACGCAGACCGACTGCGGAAGCGATGACACGACGTAGAGGAAGTAGTCGTACGTCTTCTCGATCCAACCGATCAAGCACCGTGTCGGGGAAGAGTTTCGTCAGCACGACGGCGTGGTGACGATCTTGATGAACTACAGCAGCAGGGCTTCACCTAAACTCCGCTACAGTATTATCGAGGAATATGGTGGCAGGGGGCACCGCACACGGCTAAGGAATAGATCACGTGGATCAACTTGTGTCAACTTGTGTGTTTTGGGGTGCCTCTACCTCAGTATATAAAGGAGCCAAGGGGGGAGAGGGGCGCCGGCCAGGGAGGAGGGCGCAGGAGGAGTCCTACTCCTACCGGGAGTAGGACTCCCCCCCCCCAATCCTATTCCAACTAGGATTCCCAAGGGGGAAAGAGGGAGAGGGGTGGCCGGCCACCTCTCCTAGTCCTAATAGGACTAGGGGAAGGGGGGAGGCGCGCAGCCCCCTTGGGCTGCCCCTTTCTCCTTTCCACTAAGGCCCATGATGGCCCATATGGTTCCCGGGGGGTTCCGGTAACCTCCCGGTAACCCGGTAAAATCCCGATTTCACCCGGAACACTTCCGATGTCCAAACATAGGCTTCCAATATATCAATCTTTATGTCTCGACCATTTCGAGACTCCTCGTCATGTCCGTGATCACATCCGGGACTCCGAACAACCTTAGGTACATCAAAATGCATAAACTCATAATATAACTGTCATCGTAACCTTAAGCGTGCGGACCCTACGGGTTCGAGAACAATGTAGACATGACCGAGACACGTCTCCGGTCAATAACCAATAGCGGGACCTAGATGCCCATATTGGCTCCTACATATTCTACGAAGATCTTTATCGGTCAGACCGCATAACAACATACGTTGTTCCCTTTGTCATCGGTATGTTACTTGCCCGAGATTCGATCGTCGGTATCCAATACCTAGTTCAATCTCGTTACCGGCAAGTCTCTTTACTCGTTCCGTAATACATCATCTCACAACTAACATATTAGTTGTAATGCTTGCAAGGCTTATGTGATGTGTATTACCGAGAGGGCCCAGAGATACCTCTTCGACAATCGGAGTGACAAATCCTAATCTCGAAATACGCCAACCCAACATCAACCATTGGAGACACCTGTAGTACTCCTTTATAATCACCCAGTTACGTTGTGATGTTTGGTAGTACCCAAAGTGTTCCTCCGGTAAACGGGAGTTGCATAATCTCATAGTCATAGGAACATGTATAAGTCATGAAGAAAGCAATAGCAACATACTAAACGATCAGGTGCTAAGCTAATGGAATGGGTCATGTCAATCAGATCATTCAACTAATGATGTGATCCTGTTAATCAAATAACAACTCTTTTGTCCATGGTTAGGAAACATAACCATCTTTGATTAACGAGCTAGTCAAGTAGAGGCATACTAGTGACACTATGTTTGTCTATGTATTCACACATGTATTATGTTTCCGGTTAATACAATTCTAGCATGAATAATAAACATTTATCATGAAATAAGGAAATAAATAATAACTTTATTATTGCCTCTAGGGCATATTTCCTTCACCCTTCCCGACTATCCTCCTCAGGGGAGGTAACAATTCCCCCGGTTTGGATGTGCAGCGTGTGAAGTTCGGCTTCCCTGTTCTTCCCCTTGTCCTTCCCTGAGGGCATTCTTCTGAGCACTCGGTCAAGCATCTTGGCAATGGTTGGACTAGGCGAGCCTTCAGGAAGTGGCGCCGGACACCTGATTCTCTCCGCCTTGCTGAGCCATTCCTGGCCACGGATGATTTTCAGAATAACAACTATGTCAAATATAAAACATAGTGTCCGGTATCAAGGTTACTTACTTGGGTATCTAGGCGATTGCAGCTTAGGCCCGCATCCACGATGGTGTTCGGACACTCTACTTGAGGTACGAAGAATAATTTGCACATCCCTTCGAGCTTCAGACCGAAGAAGTGCTTAACAGTCCGCGAACCCTCTGGATTGAACTCCCACATCCGGAGAGGCCGGCGTTGGCACGACAACATCTGTAAGATTAACATCACTTGAATTATGCTGACAAGATTAATGTCCCTCTCAAGAAGCTCCCGGATGCGATTTTGCAGTACTGGTACATCGCCAGCGGGCCCCCAATTCCGTCCTACGTCGGTCCAAGACGCTAGTTGTGATGGAGGGCCCGGGCGGAACTCGGGGCGGCTACCCACTTTGTGCCTCTGGGAGCTGTGGCATAAAACCACCTCCGCTACCATACATCGGATACTTCTGGGAAAGAACCCTCTAGCCATGGGGCATCGGCGTTCCTGCTTATTATGGCACCTCCGCACTCCACATGTCGCCCCTCGATCATCTTCGGCTTCACATTAAAAGTCTTGAGCCATAAGCCGAAGTGTGGAGTGACGTGGAGAAAGGCCTCACATACAATGATGAATGATGAGATATGGAGGATAGCGTCTGGAGCTAGATCATGAAAATCCAACCCGTAATAGAACATGAGCCCCCTCACAAAGGGATCGAGGGTGAGGCCCAAGCCGCGGAGGAAGTGAGGAACAAACACGACGCTCTCATTGGGCTCTGGTGTAGGGATGACCTGCCTTGGAGCGGGAAGCCTATGCTGGATGTCGGCGGTTAGGTATCCGACCTCCCTAAGCCTCGCAATGTCCTCCTCTTGAATCGAGGAGGCCACCCACCGGCCTTCAGGGTTGGATCCGGATATATTGGAGGATCTGGGGTGTTTGGGCTTAGGTCTCGGGTGTTAGAACTCGAGGTGCGAGAAGGCGCGAGGAAGGTGGAAAAGAGGCATAGGCCTCGCCCCCTTTATAAAGGGGGTGAATATCAAGAGTTCTCAGTGTGACCGCTTGAGGCTTATCTAGAAACACACGGAGTCATACCAACGGTCATCGTGGGGTCACGCACGCCCTTATTGATGAAAGATCCCGTAATAAGAGGAACACGATCTCTGCTTTGGCAGGACGTGCCAATAAAACCGCCTCGCAGCGCGAGTCGGGGTGGGGCGAGAAATGCCGGTTCGTGTTGGACCAGGCCACGATGCAAGGGCACGACGTACAAAGATTGCCAGGGGATCAGATTTATGCTATGTTCCCTACAATGGTATGTGAAGATCGTCTCGCAGATCCGGACACGGTCTAAGTATTTGATAATTACTTTGGAGTATTCGGAGATGGAACCCGCCTTGCAATGCTGAAGACAAGACTGCGCGCCAGACTCATTGTCATTGAAGCCTGGTTCAGGGGCTACTGAGGGAGTCCTGGATTAGGGGGTATCCGGACAGCCGAACTATATACATCGTCCGGACTATTGGAGCGTGAAGATACAAGACTCAAGACTCCGGACCGTGTCCGGATGGGACTCTCCTTTGCTGGAAGGCAAGCTTGGCGATCCAGATATTGTATTTCCTTCCTTGTAACCAACTCCATGTAAACCCTAGCCCTCTCCGGTGTCTATATAAACCGGAGAGGTTGGTCCTTAGAAGGCCGGTCACAATTACAATCATAATCATCATAGGCTAGCTTCTAGGGTTTAGCCTCCACGATCTCGTGGTAGATCTACTCTTGTACTACTCATATCTTCAATATTAATCAGGCAGGAAGTAGGGTTTTACCTCCATCGAGAGGGCCCGAACCTGGGTAAACATTGTGTCCCTTGCTTCCTATTACCATCAGCCTAAGACGCCCAGATCGGGACCCCCCTACCCGAGATCCGCCGGTTTTGACACCGACAACAACCTCCTCGACGACATGGAGGACACCGACCCCAAGTCCAGTGCCTCTGCTCCTGCTGCTGTCTCGTACGTGTTCTTATCTTTCTTGATAGAAGTCCTGCAACAGTTCCTTGTTCTAGTGTTTGCCCTAGACATGTTAGGCTCTACTTCATATATGCATCTTCATCTACTGTCTGCTCTAGAGATGATCGGTTCTAGCTCATATATGCAGATATTATTTACCTTCTCTTTGTCAAATCGCATGGCTTGTTTTATCACTGATATACTAGTCATGCTTTATCTAGTATTTCTGTTAATAAAATCATTCGGTAAATTGCTCATATTTCCAACAGATTCAACAATCCACTCTTGTACACACATTTGCTTCTCCATTTGTAAAATCCTATTTGGGTCGCAATATTGTAAAACCACCTCAATTAGTATGAAAAATGTAGGATTTGTTTGTCATGACATATTGAATCCTACAAAAACATTTTTTTGCGGAGTGAATCCTACAAAAAATTAAAATACATGAATGAATCTATTATAAAAGTTGTTTAGTTGCACCGTAGGTTAAGGCAATTCCTATATGAAATTTCTTTGAACCGAAAAAGGCTCTAAATTCCTACATGACAAACAAATCTATAAGCTTGTGTGCGTGAGTCGTTGTTGCTAGGATGTGTTCATTACTGAAACCGAGAAACGAAAACCTCCCGGGGTCAGCTAATTACGTGTACATCCTGAATCTCCTCAAACGACTGTTGGATCTGAGATCCAACGGTCCAGGTCCTTCTAGCGCGTGGGAGCATATGAGCTGCCAAAGCACTTGATGTTTTTCCCTATACTACTGGTTAGGTCCACTCTATTTTCTGCTTTGGACACGTCTTCTCGTGGGCTCAGCATAAATGCATAGTACTACTCGCTAGGAGGCTTGGCTTCCTGCCGAGAGAGCCTAGCTAAGGCTACCTGTTGTCCATCGGTGACCATACATGCGCTGACCTGCGCCGCTGCCCGGCCCTGATTCCTCTTCCGTTAGCCGGCTGTAGCAATGCCATGCCGCTGGGCTGATAGCCTGGCCTGCCATCGGCTTGACGTGACAAGACTCCTGTAAGCTAACCAGCCGGCCATAGCTGCACTTGCTCGCGCGATTGGAGGAGCAATGTCTCTCCCTCCCCCGTGGGCTATATGGCCGGCCCTGCCGTGCTACACGGTCGTAGGTGATGTATCGCTTCCAGGAGGGTGAAATGAAATCACGGGGGTGATTATCCGCTGAAATCACGATCTGGTGAGGCTTAATTCAGGTTGTGACAGAGAGTCGTTTGTTGAAGTTCACACCATTCCCCAGTCTTCCTTAAGATCCCTCTAACTCCAAGGCTCTACCATGAGGAAAAAGGAGTAGCAGAGAGACCTGTTGCCTGATCTTACAGGAGCTCAGTGAAACAGGCATGCCCCTACGATGTCCAGGATTAGGCATTCAGACTATGACAACTCCTAGTTTCGCTCTAACATTTCTTTCGAGAAAGCAAAGGCTGAATTTCTGAGCTCTACAGTCCTGCTCCATTTACTCGCTTCCCAGTTCTCTTCATGTGGGCCCTCTATTAAACCCACTGCTGTCTCACCACAGCCTCGGATCCCCCATGTCCTTGAGACGCCACCATTATAACTGTCAAAGTGTACAGCCCATACCATGCTGCTAGTTCTACTGCCTGTTTGTTACCACAACAGACAAAGCTCATGCTCGGCTGCTCAAGTTGCTTGTTGCACTTTGCTCAAACATGGATTTCTCGCATTTGCTGCCTCTATCCTAACAAGCTGTACCAGCAGCAGTAGATGTCTTGAGCTGTGGATGCAAAATCTCTGCTTGAGCATGGTGGCCTCTGGTCATGGTCATGGTCATGCTGCACCATGCCCCAGGCCAAAGCCGGTCTTGCCATGCAGATGCAGTGGCCTCTGCGGCATTATAAATGCACTTTGCCATGTTGGCTTCAGCATATCCTGCCGTGCCAAAAGGTGAATCTAGAGTTGCTTTTGCTGGGTGGTTGCTCTGGTCAGGCCATTCAATGAGGAAGAGGACAGTGTCAAACTCGAGCCTTCTCTTGTTTCCCTTTTCTGAACGCACGAAAAATGAATTAAGAGGGGACAAGTCAGGGTAAATCACAAATGGTGAAATTTGATGATCATGATCAGGTTAATGCGTGGAAAGTGTTGTCTCGATTCGATGGCAATCAGAAGCAGCATGTGTCACTTCGGTCTTTACAGTCCTGTCAATCCACATCATGCAGGTTTCTTACGTGACATAAAACACTGATTCAGTTAAGCCAGTCTCTTTTTCTTTTTGGAGCTGGCAGTTAAGTCAGTCTTGACATGAACATGTTGACCAAAACTGTGATTGCCAAATCATCACATTCCAACCAACTCTCATGCAATAGAATCACGAGCTCATGACAAACTACCGTTCTTTGAACGGACTTGTGGGCAGTATCTTTTGCCAAGTTTGAGAGAAATTCAGGATTCATGCCAAGGCAGTCATCTCACTACATTTGGCAAATAATTTACATCTACATACACCAAGAAAATGAAAAGAGGAAAGAGAAACCTGACCAGTTAAAGGCACTGATGGTCAGGTTGCCTTAACAATTTTACAAAGTTGGGTCATTACAAGCACACGAATGTCACCTTACAAACTGCTTCGAGCCTGGACGTGTGATGAACATCAGAACCTCGTGATGTTTCTACTAGTAGCACAATCTACTAACTATCCTTAGATAGACTCAACTAACTGCAATTAACTTGACGGTAAATTAAGGTTAAGCCGATTCTTACAACTCCCTCACATCACGCTGCAGGAGTTGGCATTGTCGTCGCTGAAAATATCGGCGTAGGAGTAGCGCGCCGGCGAAGCCGCGCCTATCTGCGGCGCCCAAGGCGACGGCTGCGAGTAGTGGCAGCACGGTGGGTACGTGTACGGGAGCTCCTGCGGCGGCAGGGACCTCGCGCCTGGCGCTGCCGTCGCCGGCGCGGCGGCGTAGTAAGCCGCGCTCGCGCTCGGCCGCACCATGGTGTAGCTCAGGACGTGCACCGGGGGCGGCTGCTGCTGCTGCTGCAGGTGTGGTGGCGAGTGGCAAGTGTGGCTGCCTTGGTCCGATGCTGCCGCCACCGCCACCGTGGCGATGGCATCGACTGGTTTCTCCTCCTGCCGCAGCTGCTTCCGCTTCCTCTGGGTGCCGTTGCATTGTTCCGCCGTGGGCTCCTTGCTGCGATGGCTGACAGCGTCGTCGGCGTCGGCGTCCGTATTGGTGCTCTCCGTGTCGTCTTGAGCCGGCTTCACGGTCTCGCGAGCGACTTTGTTGGGATCTTCTTCAGGGGTGGCCTTGGAGTTGCTCTGCTCTGCGGCGCTTGTCGCCGCGTCGCCGGACGCCGGCTTGTGGGCGGTGCCAGTGCCACCGGGCTTGTCTGGCTGGATGGCGTCGTTCTTGGTTTCTCCGGGTCTCTGGGTTCCTACGGCCAGTTGCTGCTGCTGCTGCTCCGGCCACTGCTGGGCGTGCTTGCCCGACCTGCGGAGCCTCTTCAGCAAAGCGTCGGCGCTGACGTTCCCGGTGACGGCGACCGTCACCTTGTTGCTCCGGGCGTCGATGTCGCATCTGTACACGCCTTCAGAAAAAGGCGAATCTATGGAATGAGAGGAAAATCCCTTTCACAGGAGCAAGCAAAATAGATGGACAAGTGAAGACAGAGTGAAAATGTTGGAGAGCCGACGACACACCATCGACGCCCTGCAGCACTTTCTTCACCTTCTTCTTGCATCCCTCGCAGTGGATGGACACCCGGAGCACCAGAGTCTGCACGCCGAGAAATCAAGGAGGCCTGGAGGGTAAGACTCGAGTAACAACACGGCGAGCGAGAGTGACAGTGCTGGGTTTGGGAGAGGTACCTTGCACTGCAGAGGTTCTGTTGCCATGAGGACGGTCTGTTCGGTGAGGAGCGAAGGAAGGTGGAGGGGAAGAGGGAGAAAGGGGAAGTAACGCCGGATTGTTGGAAGTGAGGGTTTGATTGATGCTGCCTCTGCGGTTGGGTTCGGGAGATATATCGGCCGTGTTTGGTCACTTGCAGATGGAGTGAAATGCATGAACGGAAGAACCCATCACATATGACAGGTGGGGCCCGCTCGTTGTGCGTTGACTAGTCCTCCGCCATCACCACCATCCCTTCCCTCGGGCAGCCATCCCATCCTCTCTCCCAGGCCAACTCCACCGCGCGACCCCAAACGGACGTTCGTTTTGTCCGGATTATATCCGTTTGGGCAGGGCGATGGGGTCGTGTCCGGGCCTGTCCTAGGATGCGATGGCCGTGCGTCCAGCGCGCGGCCGCATCCTTTTACTCCATCCTGTCCGCCTTCATTTTCAAATAAGAACGTTTCAAATACTAGCGGTCGGCCTAGTTCATGCCAGCGGTCCTAGTTCACGTCCGGCAACAAAGCCAGCGGCCTACACGTCCTCGCCGGTAACACAGTCGGCCTCCAAAATCAATAGTTTTGTTCGCCGGCAACACAGCCAGCGGCCGGCAACACAACCGGCCTTCAAAATGAATCAGGTTCTCGCCGGCACACAGCCAGCGGCCCAGCAGGCGGCACCCATGCCAGCCTCCAAAAAAGAATGGCCACGGCCGATCGGACGACCTAGTTCAGGTCGTCGGCGTCGAACATCTCCTTCTGCCTGGCCTTGAACCAGCTCCTCGTCTTGTCGCTCATCTTGGTCAAGTCCACGCTCATGATCGCAAGGGCGACCTCCTTCGCTTTGGTTGCAGCATTGGTGGCCTCGATGTCGAGCTGCCTCTGCCTGGCCTTGACGTTCTCGGCCTCGATGTCGAGCTGCCTTTGCCGCGCCGCCTCCTCCATGTCGATCTTCCGTCTCTTGGCCGCCTCCTCCATCTCAAGCTTCTGCCTTTGAAGCTCTAGGTATTGCTTCATTTGCTCGTCCTTGCTTTGCCGCTTCTTCTCATCCCTCACATCCTTTTAAGACATCATGCCATGCAACGTCTCATGCAAGGCCATGGATGAGGCATCACGTATGTCGTCCACCTTGGAGTTGGTCTTGCCCCTCGGCCTCTTGGACGCCTCGCCATCCCCATCTCCGGCTAACTTGGCCGTCTTCTTGCCTCTCTTCCTTTGAAGCTCACGGTATTGATCCTTGAACTTAGGACAATTGTTGATGATCGTCCAACAGTGCGTAAGAGTTGTGCCGGGCCTTGAATGCTTCCAAAGATTGAAATGCCTACACCACAAGATCAATAAGAATTGGCATGCAAACATATACAAGGTCGAACACTTGGCCGTAGCAAGGAAAGGACTAGGATGAGGAGAGCATACCATTCCCCAATGCCGAGACCACTCACGGGCCGTGCTTCAACGCTCTCAAATGCGGCACAATATTTGTTGCACTCTTTTTGGATGAACAACCACCTCTTTTGAATCGAGCTGATGCCACGGTTGCTTGTGATTTGGTAGGGCTCAAACATCTTCCTTTCATGGAAAATTTTGTGGACTCTCGTCCAAAAAACTATGCCCTTTTGTTGCGCGTCCGTCCTCGGATCTTGGCTAATCCCCATCCAACATTGGTAAATCAACTTGTCCTCATCTTGTGTATATGAACCGATGCGAATGCTCTTCCTCCTATTTTATGCTTCCGCTCTTTGGGTGAGCTCGTCTATGAACAATGGCTCGCCACTAATATCCATGTCATTGCCTTCTTTTTCATCACCATCACCTTCGACATAGATGTCATGGTCCTCATGCCACGAGTCACCATGGTCGTAGTCAGCACGGTCGTCGGCCTCTTCATCGGCAGTGAACTGGCAGCGGCCATCCTGACTTTGGGTCTCCTCGGGGTCGTAGACAGGGACATGCCCACCCTCGTAGATCACTTCCTTCATGAACTGGTCGTAGTAGGGGTCGTCGACCGGTGCCGTTGGTGTTGGCATTCCATCGAACAAGACGCCGGGGAACGACATGGTGCCCGTAAACGGCGGATGTGCTTGCTTTCTTTGCATCTCGACGGCCGACCAGCCGCCGCTGCTGGACCCAGGGGTGACGTTGAGGTCGATGACGGCCACCATGCGCGGGGTGGACGGCGGGATCACGTTCACGTTCGGCGACCCCGAGAAACGGGTATGTCCGTCGTGCCTTGGCGGGGGAAAGCCGGGCGACATTGGCGTGGTCCGCGACGTGGGCGACTGGCAGTGCGAAGGCCGGGCGACCGACGACCCTGTGCTCGCCGGACCGACGGCCGCTCCGGAGAAACCGGCAGGACGACAAATGCCAGCCATGAGAAGGCGTGCGCTTTGCTGACGATGGCCTCTGTCGGTGTCAAAACCGTCGGATCTCGGGTAGGGGGGTCTGAACTGTGCGTCTAGGCGGATGGTAACAGGAGACAAGGGACACGATGTTTTTACCCAGGTTCGGGCCCTCTCGATGGAGGTAAAACCCTACTCCTACTTGATTAATATTGATGATATGGGTAGTACAAGAGTAGATCTACCGCGAGATCAGAGAGGCCAAACCCTAGAAGCTAGCCTATGGTATGATTGTTGTTTGTCCTACGGGCTAAAACCCTCCAGTTTATATAGACACCGGAGAGTGCTAGGGTTACACAGAGTCGGTTACAATGGGAGGAGATCTACATATCTGTATCGCCAAGCTTGCCTTCCACGCCAAGAAAAGTCCCATCCGGACATGGGACGAAGTCTTCAATTTTGTATCTTCATAGTCCAGGAGTCCGGCCAAAGGTCATAGTCCGGTCATCCGGACACCCCCTAATCCGGGACTCCCTCAGTAGCCCCTGAACCAGGCTTCAATGACGACGAGTCCGGCGTGCAGATTGTCTTCGGCATTGCAAGGCGGGTTCCTCCTCCGAATACTTCATAGAAGATTTTGAACACAAGGATAGTGTCCGGCTCTGCAAAATAAGTTCCACATACCACCGTAGAGAGAATAATATTTGTACAAATCTAATCTGCTGACGTATTCCGCAGCGTAACATCATGCCACGGCCAAGCCTTTATTCGAATCGTTTTACTGTCCCACCTCAGCGCGCTTAGCGAGGCGGTTTCCTTGGCACGTCTTGTCGAAGCAGAGATCGTGTCCCCTTATTCCGGAATTCTCATCAATACGGGCGTGGGTAACCCAACCGTGCCATTAATCACAGCGCTTGGGAGATAAGGGAGTTTTACCATGCTGGCGGGGGCACATAGTTTCGTCCGCCCATATAAGGGGATAAGGATCCACCTTTTCCATCTACGCCTTCTTCCTCCTTTGCTTATCCATTTCCGCGCACTCGAGCTCCAGCGCCCAAGTCCACACTTCCCACCTCAACCTTCTCCAGCCATGTCCGGAGCGGGAGGCAGGTGGATGGCCTCCTCCATCACGGAGGGGCACATCAAAAAGTTGAGGAAGGCCGGATACTTGTCCAACGACATTGCGCACCGGCTCCCAGATGAGGGGCAGCTCATCCCCACCCCCAGGCCCCATGAGAGGGTGGTGTTCCTCCCCCATTTCCTCCGTGGACTGGGCTTCCCACTCCACCCATTTGTCCGGGGGCTCATGTTCTACTACGGCCTGGATTTCCACGATCTGGCCCCGAACTTCATCCTCAACATCTCGGCGTTTATCATCGTGTGCGAGGTCTTCCTCCGCATCAAGCCCCACTTCGGCTTATGGCTAAAGACCTTCAATGTCAAGCCGAAGGTAGTGGGCGGCCGGCAAGCGGAGTGCGGAGGCACCATGGTGGGCAAGATGCCCAGCGTTACATGGCTCAAGGGCTCCTTTGTGGAAACCATCAAAGGGTGGCAATCGGGGTGGTTCTACATCACCGAGCCGCGCGACCCTGAATGGGCAGCGGCCCCTGAATTTCGATCTGGCATCCCCACACGGCTCACCTCTTGGAAAGAGAAGGGCCTATCGTGGGGTAATTCGGAAGAGGTGACCGGACTCCAAACCTGCGTCCAAAACCTGGTGGACAAGAAGGTTAAACTTGTCAACGTAGTCCAGGTCATGCTCTTCCGTCGGATCCTCCCGTGTCAAGGACAGGCTTTTAACTTGTGGGAGTTCGACCCGGCCCAGCACCAAACCCTGTCCAGGCTCTTTGACACAATGCACGAGGATGCCTGGAAGGTGCTATTCAAGGGCTCCGAGGTTTCCCCTCCCATTACCGAGGATCGCGGATTCTGCGCGAAGCGCCAAGCCAGCGCGGTAAGCTTGTTTTACCCTTTACAGGATACTTGTTTTTCATAGTTTGAGTCTATGCGGGATCTAAGCTCCCGCTCCTTTGACAGGACTAGAAGAAGACGTCCGGACAGACCGACTGTCCGGCTCCGTTTCCTGAAGGCCCAGCAGATGCCCGCTTGGCGAAGCTGCTGGTCCCGGCACCTCACGTGGTGCCGGAGAAGAAGGCCAAGAAGAAGGCCATGGGAACTCGAAAGAGCTCACGGCGCCTGGTGGTGTCGGATTCATCACCCGACGACCCCGAAGCGCACTCCTCCCCCGAAGACGACGAGGAGGAAGAAGAAGCCTCTCCCCCTCCATCGGGGGAGGAAAGAAGAGAAAGGCCGCCCCAACTGGGGAGGCCGGAGGGTCCAAGAAGGGAAAGACCCTTCTTCCTGACTACTCCACCAGCGCCGACAACGGCGGAGAGGAGTGGCCATCCAGGGCCAAGCCCCTGGCGAAATCATAAGTATCCAGATACCAGAATAACTCATGGCGTTCCTTTAGTGCACGGTATCTTCTAACGCTGAACATAATCATGCAGTCCGCCCAAGGCCCAGCTCAACGCTTCGTCGAGCGGATCCCTGGATTCATCGGATGTGAATAGTCTTTCACTCTCGACTGCTATCTCCCCTCGCCCCACGGACGATGCCGAGGTGGAGTCCTAAAAGGGGCCAAGCCAGGAGGAGGTAGCCCCGAAGGCGCCGCAAGGCGACCTTCCGGACTCCAGGCGCAAAGGGGATAAAACCCCAGAGGGATCTAAGTCCGGCCCTGGGCCGGACACCGCACCGGAACCTTTAGTGGTTCCGGAGTCCGGCAGGCGGCCCCCTCGTAAGAAGGGCAAGCCTACAACGCCGGTGGCCTCTGTCCAACCGGAGGCACCGGACAATTTGCTGGAGGTGGTTAACAGCGCCTCTATCGACGAGGAGCACCACACTATTATGAGTGCGGTGATCCAGAAGGTTCAGTCCACCAAGAGCGGGCTGACAGAAGCCTGTGCCAGCCTTCTAACAGGCTTTGAGGTATTATTGAAGACATGTAAAAATATTACCGCATAGACAGTAGCCCCTGATGCTCAGTTTGGTGTTCGGAAAGAAAAGTCGGACTGAGGATCTAAAAAGATACACGCAGGAGTCTAACATAAATATGTCAATATGGGAATGCAGGCTACGCTGCTGACCTCTGCCGCACTGACTGCAGAGGTCGATGCATTGAAGCAGAGCCTCGAGCGGTCCGAGAACGAGCTCGACCTTGCCAAGAAGCAGCTCGAGGACAAGGAAGGTAAGTAGTACCTTATGTAAGTATATAAAAAATACCTGGTTGCAAAAAATGACAGGACCAACGTGAGTATTACAGGGGCCACAACCGAGGTGGCGACCCTGAAGGAAGCGCTGTCCAAGGCCGAAGACAATGTGGCCGTGGAGCGCACCGAGCGAGAAAAGCAGGAGGCGCGGGTGGCGGAGGTGCGGCAAGAGCTCCATGCTCTTGTGAAGAAACACAAGAGATTGGAGCTTGACTCAAAGACTCGAGAGTCCGAGCTTGCCTCGGCCCTTGAGAGCGCCAAATCTGCCAAGGCCAAAGCCCAAAAGACCCTCCAGGAAATTGAGGCGATGAAGAAGATAGCGGCGGGTAAGGCATTCTTTGTGCAAAGCAAGCACGTGAAAGTGAATTACTTGTTACTTACCCGAATCCGGAGCTCTCCAGGAGCATTCGCAGAGCTGCCCCGCGGTGTGTCCGACACCGCCGCATTCTACCGAGCCAAAGAAGGGAGCTCGACGGAGAAGGTGTTCTGGTCCCAGTATGTTGAGGCCGGACACCCGGTGCCCTTGAGTGACCAGCTGAAGCAGTTGGTCGAGCTCCATAAGGTAGCCGAACAGGCCATGAAGGGCCTTATAGGCCGGCTGTGGCCTGGGGAGGTCCTGCCTGGGAGCTACTTTGGGTTGGTGAGGCGGCTGGTGGATGCCTGTCCACGGCTTGAAGTCATCAAGCGCTCCGTATGCATCGAAGGCGCCCGTAGGGCCCTTGCCCGTGCTAAAGTACACTGGGGCAAGCTGGATGCTGAGAAGCTGGTGACAGATGGGCCACCGGAGGGGAAGGAGCATCGCAGGCCCGAGATGTATTATGAGGGCGTCCTGAAGGGTGCCCGCCTTGTGGCGAATGAATGTTCCAAAGATGTAATTTTTGAGTAAACTCGCTCGAGTTTATCTGTGCGCTGAAAACTTGTTCATATGCGCTAAGCAACGCTTGTTGAATTTAAAATATTACCTTCTGTGCGGCCGTTTGTTAAATCTGAGAGATGCGAGTCGTCGGCTTCTACCCCCATGCCACGATTGCTGGGGTGTTCGGGATAAACCTGAGCGCTCTTGTTCCCATTCTTGGGTCCTTCAAGGGAGGCACTCAGCACAACGAACAAGGCAATCGGACTATAATGGTTTATCACTCTCACTTAGCCATAGAATTCTATAATTTTAAATTCCGGCGAAGCCCCTAGTATTCGGAAGACCGAGTTTGGGGCGCTATCCACGCCTAGGCCGGACAAAGCGAGCTCCTTGCTCTAAGCGGCTTAAGTCTTTAGGGACTCGAAAACCTCTCGAACAGCGACCGACTCTTGCCCTATCATGACGGTCAGTTTTAGCTTTCTCTACTGAGGTGCTTAACCCAGCTCAACTGGGGCACAATCGCAGTAGTTCTTCCAGCGCTACCTTAGCCGATATAGCGGAACGTAAGGTACCAAAACATGGGAGTCGGGCAAACCCAACTATTGACCCAAGACATGATTCGGAGCTGATGCATATAATGCTATAAGTTCGGGGTGCCGCACTCATGGGAGTGTTCGGACTTCTCACACCATATTATGGGGTACTTAAGCCCTTGGTGTATTGGCCGTACCAAAGCGTACAGTTGCATAATATCATAACTGAACATATTTTACATAAAAAATGAATGCAATAATAGACAAGAGCTATATATTGTTTATTAAAAGGCTGTTGTGAAAGCAGAACGATACAAATAGTGCGATAAGAAAGAGATGGGATTATTAGACATGCCCCCCCTCCAGGGGCAAGCTGCGAGACTTTATGTAAGACAGGTATTTAGCTCGTTATAGAGACCACCTGGACATCCGACGTAGCTTGCTGCCTCCCTGGCTGTTGCATCGTGTGTTCGGCGATTGTGCTGCCGGACAGGCCTTCCGAAGAATGGAGTCCTGAAAGTAAGAAAAAAGAAATGACAAAATCTGGAGCCCCTAGTGCGGTTGAGCCGCATTTTGGGCGTGCCGTGGTTGTGCCCCTCCCAATATGCCCATGGTATTTCCAGGGCATAGTTATGTACGCGTAGTACTGGTTTCGCAATTTTGCGAGGGCTGGGGTTGGTGCCGCACTGCTATGCTTGCTTGGAACGTGCCAGACGGTCTTTTTGTAGGTTACTCCGGGCGCGCTTGACGGTGTCCGGACGTTTAGTAGCCGGACTGGAGAATTGCCTTGAGAGGCTACTTTGTACTTCCGCCGCGAGAGCCGCCATATGCTCCTCCGTTCAGAGAGAGCGTTCGGTGTTTCCATTGACCGTAATGACTCCTCGAGGGCCTGGCATCTTGAGCTTGAGGTATGCGTAGTGCGGCATCGCATTGAACTTTGCAAATGCGGTTCGTCTGAGCAGGGCGTGATAGCCACTGCGGAACGGGACTATATCGAAGATTAACTCCTCGCTTTGGAAATTATCCGGGGATCTGAAGACCACTTCGAGTGTAACTGAGCATGTACAGTTGGCCTCTACACCCGGTATGACGCCTTTAAAGGTCGTCTTTGTGGGTTTAATCCTTGAGGGATCTATGCCCATTTTTTGCACTGTATCCTGATATAGCAGGTTCAGGCTGCTGCCGCCGTCCATGAGGACTCTAGTGAGGTAAAATCTGTCAATGATTGGGTCTAGAACCAATGCGGCGAATCCGCCGTGGCGGATGCTAGTGGGGTGGTCCCTTTGATCAAAAGTCATCAGGCAGGAGGACCATGGGTTGAACTTTGGGGCAACTGGCTCCAACACATATACGTCCCTGAGTGCACGCTTCCGCTCCCTTTTGGGGATGTGGGTTGCGTATATCATGTTCACCATTCGCACTTGTGGGGGAAAGCCCTTCTGTCCCCTGTTGTTTGGCGGCTGGGGCTCCTCCTCGTCATCGCTATGCAACCCCTTGTCTTTGTTTTCGGCACTTAATTTTCCTGCTTGCTTGAACACCCAACAATCCCTGTTGGTGTGATTGGCTGGTGTTTTGGGGGTGCCGTGTATCTGGCACGAGCGATCAAGTATTCGGTCCAAACTGGACGGGCCCGGAGTATTTCTTTTGAATGGCTTTTTCCGCTGACCGGGTTTAGAGCCTCTGAATCCGGCATTAACTGCCGTATCCTCAGCATTGTCGCCGTTAATGCGGCGCTTGTGCTTGTTGTGACGCGACCTGCCATTGTTGTCCTTGGTATCCGAATTACCAGGGCTCTTGGTCATATTATTACTGCTAGCTAGCCAACTGTCTTCTCCCGCGCAAAAGTGGGTCATGAGTGTTGTGAGGGCTGCCATGGATTTCGGCTTTTCCTGTCCTAGGTGCCGGGCAAGCCATTCGTCTTGGATGTTACACTTGAAGGCTGCGAGGGCCTGTGCGTCCGGACCGTCGACTATTTGATTTTTCTTGGTTAGGAACCATGTCCAGAATTGTCTGGCCGATTCCTCTGGCTGCTGAATTATGTGGCTTAGGTCATCGGCGTCTGGTGGTCGCACATAAGTGCCCTGGAAATTGACTCTACCGGCAAGCTGTTAAGCCAATGCCGAGCTAGTCCTTTAAGCTTGAGTGGGAGGTATTTTATAGCGTGTAGATCATCACCGCGGGCCATGTGAATATGAAGGAGATAATCCTCGATCCATACCATGGGATCTGTTGTGCCATCGTATGATTCGATGTTTACGGGTTTCAAACCCTCGGGGATTTGATGATCCATTACTTCATCTGTGAAGCATAGTGGGTGTGCGGCGCCTCTATACTGGGCTATATCACGACGTAGCCCAGATGAGCTTTATCTGATGTGCTCGGCCTAGCCGTATTTGCCATATCCGGCGTGACGGTTATCGTCATGTGTCGTGGGGTACCCACACGATCCGTATATCGATCTTGTTTGCCTTGCCTTGTCCTCTAATATGTCTCGCAGGTCTGGCGCATTTCCCCGTGCCTTGGTACTTTTTGAGTGGTGACGGGGTGCGGCTTGAATTGATGGCCGAGAGGCCTCTCTATCGCGGCCACGAGGTGGCCGGTCGGCCGCGTCATGTGCTGGTGATGTAGGTTTAGTTGCTTCCTCCTCTAATTGGGGTAGCAGCCTGCGCTTTGGGTAGCTCTTGGAGGGGCGTTCGAGTTCGTACTCTTCGGCCGCAAGGACTTCAGTCCATCTGTCGGCTAGCAAGTCTTGGTCATCTCTAAGCTGCTGCTGTTTTTTCTTGAGGCTACTTGCCATGGCCATAAGCCTGCGTTTGAAATGCTCTTGTTCGACGGGATCCTCAGGCACGACAAATTCGTCGTCGTCGAGGCTTGCCTTGTCTTCGGAGGGAGGCATGTAATTATCGTCCTCGACCTCTCTGTCTGCCGCTCTCTCATGAGGGCTGACTTCTCCATCCTCGTGTGCTAAATCCTGCTGGAGGGGGTTGTCTTCGGCACTGTCCGGGGTGTTATTATCTCCCGTGCCGAAATCGCCGTTTTTGCTTTGGCGGGATTTAGAGCGGCGCCGCTGACGCCAGCGCTTAGGCTGTTTCTTGGAGGGGTCATCCTCCGTTGTTCCATCGCTGTTCCCTTCTTTTGGGGTGTCCACCATGTATATGTCGTATGACGAGGTGGCTTTCCAATGCCCTATAGGCGCTGGTTCTTGGTCATCTCCTTCATCGGCGTCCATACCGTCGATGTCTTCGGAGTCGAAGTCGAGCATGTCGATTAAATCATCGACAGTGGCTACGAAGTGGATGGTGGGTGGGCTTCGAATTTCTTCGTCGTCCGCATCCCAACCTTGCTGACCATAGTCCGGCCAGGGCTCTCCTGATAAAGAGAGAGACTGTAGTGAATTCAAAATGTCTCCAAAGGGCGAGTGCTGAAAGATGTCCGCAGTGGCGAACTCCATGATCAACGCCCAATCGGGTTCGATCGGTAGGGGTGCGGAAGGCTCGGAGTCCGGAAAGGAGTCTGGCACCTTGGAGTCACGAGCTTCGTGAAGGACAAGGCTGGTGTTCGGCTCGATCGCCGTAGAGATTGCAGCCCCCGAGGCGGTGTCCGGCCACCCGTCCTCGATTGGCGCAGTCGGCTCCGAGCTAAGGGTCGGAGCGGACACTGGGGCGACTTCCTGGGCACCGTCCGGCGACAGAGCTAGATTATGCCCATCGTGACAGCGCGACGCGCTCGGCTGTGGCTCGAACCCGTCGAAGATCAAGTCTCCGCGGATGTCAGCCGTGTAGTTCAAACTTCCAAACCTGACCTGATGGCCAGGGGCGTAGCTTTTGATCTGCTCCAGATGGCCAAGCGAATTGGCCCGCGGTGCAAAGCCACCGAATACGAAGATCTGTCCGGGGAGAAAAGTCTCACCCTGGACCGGATCGTTGTTGATGATCGGAGGAGCCATCGGGCCTGAAGGTGACGACACAGAGGAACTCTCAATGAAAGCACCAATGTCGGTGTCAAAACCGGTGGATCTCGGGTAGGGGGTCTTGAACTGTGCGTCTAGGCGGATGGTAACAGGAGACAAGGGACACGATGTTTTTACCCAGGCTCGGGCCCTCTCGATGGAGGTAAAACCCTACTCCTGCTTGATTAATATTGATGATATGGGTAGTACAAGAGTAGATCTACCGCAAGATCAGAGAGGCTAAACCCTAGAAGCTAGCCTATGGTATGATTGTTGTTCGTCCTACGGACTAAAACCCTCCAGTTTATATAGGGTTACACAGAGTCGGTTACAATGGGAGGAGATCTACATATCCGTATCGCCAAGCTTGCCTTCCACGCCAAGGAAAGTCCCATCCGGACACGGGACGAAGTCTTCAATTTTGTATCCTCATAGTCCAGGAGTCCGGCCAAAGGTCATAGTCCGGTCATCCGGACACCCCCTAATCCGGGACTCCCTCAGCCTCCTTCTCCTCCACATCGGCCTTGCGCCGCGCGACCTCAATCGCAGCACGGTCGTCGGCTCTCTTGGCCGCGGCGATGTTGTCCTTGGCGACCGCCCTCCAACTCCTCCTCTTTGCCGATTCCGCATCCAACTTGGCGATCTCCTTCGGCGTGCCCTCCGACCGCGGCTTCCTTGGCGCCTTGCCCTTCTTCTTCTTGGCCATTCTGGGCGGGTCGGTGGCCAGCCCGCCGTAGTTCGGCTGGGCGTCGGCCATGGACGAGGGAGGTAGTGGGACGGGCGGGACGTGGGAGGGTTTGGGGGGATGGCGCCAAAGGGGTCGCGGGGAGGTTTTGCTTTGTGTCACCGACAGGCGGGCCAGGGGCGCCCAAGCGCGCGCGTCCCGCCCGTCCGCGCGCTGTTCGTTTCATCCCAAAACCGGCGCAAACTTGGGTCAGGGATGGGTCGAAAGCGGACACAAAACAGACAAAAGTCCATTTGCTCCCGCGCGCTGGGCCGCCCGGTTTGTCCCTTTTACCCAATACGGACGGGGCCGGACAGGATGGGGTCGCGCGGTGGAGTTGGCCTCACTTCCGCGCCGCGCTCCCTACTCCTCGACTCCCGTCATGGCTTTGCCTCCGTTGTGACGCCCTGCTGCCATGTCCCGCACAGCCCGCCGCTCGCTAGCACCCCATCCGCCTTGCCCCACTCTATAGGGATCAGGGCTCGAGCCAGGCACGCACCGCGAGCCCTTGCGGCCGGCCGACCAGCAAGCCGCACCAGAGCGAGCACTGCGACTCATGCACCACGCATCAAAACCGGATCCTCTAACATTCACAAGGAAAGTCACCATGCTAGAGTGCTATTCTAGTGTAAATTCAAGAAGAAAAGTTAGGAACTGTTAGCAGGTTGTTTACTGTTGATACTTACCGTAGATGTTTGTATGTAGTTACTATAAATGTACATAGTAGATCATCAATTTATAAATGAATTTAAGTAATTTTAGCTTAATCGTATGGATAGAAAGAAGAAAAGTTAGGGTACTGTAACTTCTCTAACATTTCTTGTGAATGTTAGAGGATCCGGTTCCCCGCGCATCACTTCTCCGCCGCCTCTTACTTGGGAACGAGATCCTTTGACTTAGATCGATTTACTACCGAGGGAAGTAGTATGTGTTGCGCCGTCCATTGGCGATCTGACGACTCGTGTGAGGTGAGCTCTTTCCTTCTCTTTTGTTCGTATCCACACGAAAACAAGCAGCCCTTCCGTCCCAATAGGACGACACTGCTATGTCTTGAGCTTGCGTTGGTTTTCCTTGAAGAGGAAAGGATGATGCAACAATAGTAGCATAAGTATTTTCCTCAGTTTTTGAGAACCAAGGTATCAATCTAGTAGGAGGCTCCTCAAAAGTCCCACACACCTACACAAACAAATAAGAACTCACAACCAACGCAATAAAGGGGTTGCCAATCCCTTCAAGGCCACTTGCGAAAGTGAGATCTGATAGAGATAATATGATAAGATAAATATATTTTTGGTATTTTATGATATAGGTTAGAAAAGTAAAGATGCAAATGAAAGTAGATTGAAAGCTTATATGATAAGAGATAGACCCGGGGGCCATAGGTTTCACTAGTGGCTTCTCTCAAGATAGCATAAGTATTACGATGGGTGAACAAATTACTGTCGAGCAATTGATAGAAAAGCAAATAATTATGAGATTATCTAGGCATGATCATGTATATAGGCATCATGTCCGTGACAAGTAGATCGACTCCTGGCTGCATCTACTACTATTACTCCACACATCGACCGCTATCCAGCATGCATCTAGAGTATTAAGTTCATAAAGAACAGAGTAATGCATTAAGAAGGATGACATGATGTAGAGGGATAAACTCATGCAATATGATATAAACCCCATCGTTTTATCCTTGATGGCAACAATACAATACGTGCCTTCTCCCATTGCAAGAAAGATCAATCTAGTAGGCCAAACCAAACTGATAATTCGAAGAGACTTGCAAAGATAACTTAATCACACATAAAAGAATTCAGAGGAGATTCAAATATTTCTCATAGATAAACTTGATCATAAACCCACAATTCATCGGATCTCGACAAACACACCACAAAAAGAGTTACATCGAATAGATCTCCAAGAAGATCGAGAAGAACATGGTATTGAGATCCAAAGAGAGAGAAGAAGCCATCTAGCTAATAACTATGGACCCGAAGGTCTGTGGTAAACTACTCACAACTCATCAGAGAGGCCTTGGAGATGATGTAGAGGCCCTCCGTGATCTATTCCCCCTCCGGTGGAGCGCCGACGAAGGCTCCAAGATGGGATCTCGCGGATACAGAAGGTTACGGTGGTGGAAATAGTTTTTCATGGTCGCCTCTGATGTTTTCGGGGTACATGGGTATATATAGGAGGAAGAAGTAGGTCGGTGGACTCCCGTGGGGCCCACGAGATAGAGAGCGCGCCCAGTAGGGGGGGGGGGCGCCCTCCACCCTCGTGGTCGCCTCATTTTTTTCTTGACTTTCACTCCAAGTCCTCTGGATCACGTTTGTTCCAAAAAATCACGCTCCCGAAGGTTTCATTCCATTTGGACTCCGTTTGATATTCCTTTTCTTCGAAACACTGAAATAGGCAAAAAAGCAGTAATACGGGTTGGGCCTCCGGTTAGTGTTAGTCCCAAAAATGATATAAAAGTGTAAAGTAAAGCCCATAGACATCCAAAACGGGTAATATAATAGCATGGAACAATAAAAAATTATAAATACGTTGGAGACATATCAAGCATTCCCAAGCTTAATTCCTGCTCGTCCTCGAGTAGGTAAATGATAAAAATAGAATTTTTTATGTTGAATGCTACCTAGCATAATTCTCAATGTAATTTTCTTTATTGTGGCATGAATGTTCAGATCCAAATGATTCAAAATAAAAGTTCATATTGACATAAGAAATAGTAATACTTCAAGCATACTAATCAAAGCAATCATGTCTTCTCAAAATAACATGGCTAAAGAAAGTTATCCCTACAAAATCATATAGTCTGGTTGTTGCTCTATCTTCATCACACAAAGTATTTAATCATGCACAACCCCGATGACAAGCCAAGCAATTGTTTCATACTTTAGTAATCTCAAACTTTTTCAACTTTCACGCAATACATGAGCGTGAGCCATGGACATAACACTATATGTGGAATAGAATGGTGGTTGTGGAGAAGACAAAAAAGGAGAAGATAGTCTCACATCAACTAGGCATATCAACGGGCTATGGAGATGCCCATTAATAGATATCAATGTGAATGATTAGGGATTGCCATGCAAAGGATGCACTAGAGCTATAAATGTACGAAAGCTCAACAAAAGGAACTAAGTGGGTGTGCATCCAACTCGCTTGCTCATGAAGACCTAGGGCACTTTGAGGAAGCCCATCATTGGAACATACAAGTCAAGTTCTATAATGAAAAATTTCCCACTAGTATATGAAAGTGACAACATAGGAGACTCTCTATCATGAAGATCATGGTGCTACTTTGAAGCACAAGTGTGGTAAAAAGGATAGTAGCATTGTCCCTTCTCTCTTTTTCTCTCATTTCATTTTTTTTCTTTTTTTCTTTTTTTCTTTTTTCTTTTCTTTTCGGGCCCTTCTTTTTTTATTTGGCCTTTCCTTTTTTTATAAAGTCCGAAGTCTCATCCTGACTTGTGGGGGGAATCATAGTCTCCATCATCCTTTCCTCACTGGGACAATGCTCTAATAATGAAGATCATCACACTTTTACTTACTTATAACTCAAGAATTACAACTCAAAACTAGAACAAGATATGACTCTATATGAATGCCTCCAGCGGTGTACCGGGATATGCAATGAATCAAGAGTGACATGTATGAAAATTATGCATGGTGGCTTTGCCACAAATACGATGTAAACTACATGATCATGCAAAGAGCAATATGACAATGATGACGTGTGTCATATGAATGGAACGGTGGAAAGTTGCATGGCAATATATCTCGGAATGGCTATGGAAATGCCATAATAGGTAGGTATGGTGGCTGTTTTGAGGAAGGTATATGGTGGGTGTATGGTACCAGCGAAAGTTGCGCGGCACAAGAGAGGCTAGCAATGGTGGAAGGGTGAGAGTGTGTATAATCCATGGACTCAACATTAGTCATGAAGAATTCATATACTTATTACAAAAATCTACAAGTCATCAAAAACAAAGTATTACGCGCATGCTCCTAGGGGGATAGATTGGTAGGAAAAGACCATCGCTCGTCCCCGACCGCCACTCATAAGGAAGACAATCGATAAAAAAATTGTGCTCCAACTTCATCACAAAGCGGTTCACCATACATGCATGCTACGGAAATCATAAACTTCAACACAAGTATTCTTTAAATTCATAGTCACCCAACTAGCATGACTCTAATATCACCACCTCTATATCTCAAAACAATTATCAAGCATCAAATTGATCATAGCATCCAATTCACTTTCTATGATAGTTTTTATTATACCCAACTTGGATGCCCATCATTCTAGGACCAATTTTATAACCATAACAAATACCATGCTGTTCTAAGAGACTCTCAAAATAATATAAGTGAAGCATGAGATACTAACAATTTCTACAAAATTAAGCCACCGCCGTGCTCTAAAAGATATAAGTGAAGCACTAGAGCAAAAACTATCTAGCTCAAAAGATATAAGTGAAGCACATAGAGTATTATTCTAATAAATTCCAATCAAGTGAGATTCTCCCAAAAGGTGTGTACAACAAGTATGATTGTGGTAAACTAAAAAGCAAAGACTAATATCATACAAGACGCTCCAAGCAAAACACATATCATGTGGCCAATAAAAATATAGCTCCAAGTAAAGTTACCGATAAACGAAGACGAAAGAGGGGATGCCTTCCAGGGGCATCCCCAAGCTTAGGCTTTTGGATATTCTTGAATATCTTGGGGTGCCATGGGCATCCCCAAGCTTAGGCTCTTGCCACTCCTCATTCCATAGTCCATCAAATCTTTACCCAAAACTTGAAAACTTCACAACACAAAACTCAACAGGAGATCTCATAAGCTCCGTTAGTGCAAGAAAGAAAACCCACCACATAAGGTACTGTAATGAACTCATTCTTTATTTATGTTAAACCTACTTTATTCCAACTTCTCTATGGTTCATACCCTTACATACTAGCCATAGATGCATCAAAACAAGCAAACAACACACAAAAGGCAGAATCTGTCAAAAACAGAACAGCTTGTAGCAATCTGTAACTCTCGAAAACTTCTGGAACTCTAAAACTCCTACAAAAATAGGAAGTCCTGGGAAATTTGTCTATTAATCTACAGAAAAAAGAATCAACGCAAAAGCACGTTTATGTGAATTACTAAAATTATTTTCGTGCGTGTAAAGTTTCTGTTTTTCAGCAGAATCAAATTAACTATTACCATAGGTTATCCTATAGGTTCTACTTGGCACAAACACTAACTAAAACATAAAAACACATCTAAACAGAAGGTATATGATAAATTTATTACTAAACAGAAGCAATAACAAATAACAAAGATAAAATTGGGTTGCCTCCCAACTAGCGCTATCGTTTAACGCCTCTAGCTAGGCATAAAAGCGAGGATAGATCTAAGTAGTGCCATCTTTGGCATCTAATTCCTCAATGGAGCACTTATAATCTCTAGGGGTTTCTCCCTTTTTAGCAATGATTAAACCCTTAGGCAAGAATTCAAGAAATTCATTGGTAGCAAAAGGTTCCTTAATGATAGAGAGACAATTGGGATGAACACTTATTGATTTGAGATCCGCATTTCCCTTACTAGAAGATTCATCCTTATTTTTAAGAACATAAATAAATTTGGCAGTTTTTGTAGGAGGATTTGGAGTGTTTTTCATGGAAGAAAACGCCGACCCTAAGTTTTTAATGATATCCTCAAGTTTACTGATTCTCGTAGAATCTAGATCTATTCTTTCATTAACTATAGGTTCTTTCTCTTTAAAAAATTCAAAGTAACTCCAACCCTAGATCCATATTGGGTAATTTGATTATGAATCTTTCTATCCAAATTTTCAATCAACTCAACAGTGGCAACTTTATTTTCAATAATTTCAAGCCTTTGCATCACATGTTCCAAAGTTAAAACAGTTCCATTAACCAAAAGAGATGGTGCGCCAAACAAATCTAACATAGCATTATAAGCATCAAACGTATGGCTACTCAAGAAATCCCCTCCGGTAATGGTATCAAGAATGCATCTATTCCAAGGAGTAATGCCTACATAAAAATTGCGAAGAAGAACGAAAGTAGAAAGCTTCCTTGTAGATTTATTTTGAGCATTGCAAATTCTATGCCAAGCATCTTTTAAATTTTCTCCCTCCCTTTGCTTAAAATTAAGAATTTCATGTTCGGGAGTAATAACAAAGATAGGAGGACTAGCCATGACAACGAGCAAACAAAAGACAAGCGAAAGAGAGAGGAGATTGGGAAAGAGAGGGCGAATAAAACGACAAGGGTGAAGTGGGGGAGAGGAAAACGGAAAATAATGTAAGTGCGAGGGAGATGAGTTTGTGATGGGTACTTGGTATGTCTTGACTTGAGCGAAGACCTCCCCGGCAACGGCGCCAGAAATCCTTCTTGCTATGTCTTGAGCTTGCGTTGGTTTTCCTTGAAGAGGAAGGGTGATGCAGCAATAGTAGCATAAGTATTTCCCTCGGTTTTTGAGAACCAAGGTATCAATCCAGTAGGAGGCTCCTCAAAAGTCCCACACACCTACACAAACAAACAGGAACTCGCAACCAACGCAATAAAGGGGTTGTCAATCCCTTCAAGGCCACTTGCAAAAGTGAGATCTGATAGAGATAATATGATAAGATAAATATATTTTTGTTGGAAATATGCCCTAGAGGCAATAATAAAATGGTTATTATTGTATTTCCTTGTTCACGATAATTGTCTATTATTCATGCTATAATTGTATTGACCGGAAACCGTAATACATGTGTGAATACATAGACCACAACATGTCCCTAGTGAGCCTCTAGTTGACTAGCTTGTTGATCAACAGATGGTCATGGTTTCCTGACCATGGACATTGGATGTCATTGATAATGGGATCACATCATTAGGAGAATGATGTGATGGACAAGACCCAATCCTAAGCCTAGCACAAGATCGTGTAGTTCGTATGCTAAAGCTTTTCTAAATGTCAAGTATCTTTTACTTAGACCATGAGATTGTGCAACTCCCGGACACCGTAGGAATGCTTTGGGTGTGCCAAACGTCACAACGTAACTGGGTGGCTATAAAGGTGCACTACGGGTATCTCCGAAAGTGTCTGTTGGGTTGGCACGAATCGAGACTGGGATTTGTCACTCCGTGTGACGGAGAGGTATCTCTGGGCCCACTCGGTAGGACATCATCATAATGTGCACAATGTGATCAAGGAGTTGATGACGGGATGATGTGTTATGGAACGAGTAAAGAGACTTGCCGGTAACGAGATTGAACAAGGTATCGGTATTACCGACGATCGAATCTCGGGCAAGTACTATATCAGTAGACAAAGGGAATTGTATACAGGATTGATTGAATCCTTGACATCGTGGTTCATCCGATGAGATCATTGTGGAGCATGTGGGAGCCAACATGGGTATCCAGATCCCGCTGTTGGTTATTGGCCGGAGAGTTGTCTCGGTCATGTCTGCATGGTTCCCGAACCCGTAGGGTCTACACACTTAAGGTTCGATGAAGCTAGGGTTATAGGAAATAGATATACGTGGTTATCGAATGTGTTCGGAGTCCTGTATGAGATACCGGACATCACGAGGAGTTCCAGAATGGTCCAGAGGTAAAGATTTATATATGGGAAGTCCTGTTTTGGTCACCGGAAAAGTTTCGGGTGCTATTGGTAATGTACCGGGACCACCGGGAGGGTCCCGTGGGTCCACCAGGTGGGGCCACCGGCCCCAGAGGGCTGCGTGGGCCAAGTGTGGGAGGGGACCAGACCCAGGTGGGCTGGTGCGCCCCCCCCCCCCACCAGGGCCCAAGGCGCCTAGGGTTTAAAACCCTAAGGGAAGGGGGCGCCTCCACCTTGCTTGGGGGGCAAGGCACCCCTCCTGGCCGCCGCCCCTCCCCTCTAGATGGGATCTGGAGGGGGCCGGCCCCCTATCCCCTTCCCCTAGAAATAGTGGGGGCTTTGGGGCTGCCAAGAACAAGAGTTTTCACCTCCCCTGGCGCAGCCCTACCCCTCTCCCTCCTCGTCTCTCGTAGTGCTTGGCGATGCCCTACTGGAGTACCGCGCTCCTCCACCACCACCACGCCGTCGTGCTGCTGCTGGACGGAGTCTTCCCCAACCTCTCCCTCTCTCCTTGCTGGATCAAGGCATGGGAGACGTCACCGGGTTGCACGTGTGTTGAACACGGAGGTGCCGTCCGTTCGGCACTAGGATCTTCGGTGATTTGGATCACGACGAGTACGACTCCCTCAACCCCGTTCTCTTGAACGCTTCCGCTTAGCGATCTACAAGGGTATGTAGATGCACTCCCCTCTCTCTCGTTGCTAGTCTCTCCATAGATAGATCTTGGTGACTCATAGGAAAATTTTGAATTTCTGCTACGTTCCCCAACAATTTTTGGTATTTTATGTTATAGATTGGAAAAGTAAAGATGCAAATAAAAGTAGATTGAAAGCTTATATGATAAGAGATAGACCCGGGGGCCATATGTTTCACTAGTGGCTTCTCTCAAGATAGCATAAGTATTACGGTGGGTGAACAAATTACTGTCGAGCAATTGAAAGAAAAGCGAATAATTATGAGATTATCTAGGCATGATCATGTATATAGGCATCACGTCCGTGACAAGTAGACCGACTCCTGTCTGCATCTACTACTATTAATCCACACATCGGCCGCTATCCAGCATGCATCTAGAGTATTAAGTTCATAAAGAACAGAGTAACGCATTAAGAAGGATGACATGATGTAGAGGGATAAACTCATGCAATATGATATAAACCCCATCGTTTTATCCTTGATGGCAACAATACAATACGTGCCTTGCTGCACCTGCTGTCACTAGGAAAGGACACCGCAAGATTGAACCCAAAGCTAAGCACTTCTCCCATTGCAAGAAAGATCAATCTAGTAGGCCAAACCAAACTGATAATTCGAAGAGACTTGCAAAGATAACTTAATCACACATAAAAGAATTCAGAGGAGATTCAAATATTTCTCATAGATAAACTTGATCATAAACCCACAATTCATCGGATCTCGACAAACACACCACAAAAAGAGTTACATCGAATAGATCTCCAAGAAGATCGAGGAGAACATGGTATTGAGATCCAAAGAGAGAGAAGAAGCTATCTAGCTAATAACTATGGACCCGAAGGTCTGTGGTAAACTACTCACAACTCATCGGAGAGGCCTTCGAGATGATGTGGAGGCCCTCCGTGATCGATTCCCCCTCCGGTGGAGCGCCGACGAAGGCTCCAAGATGGGATCTCGCGGATACAGAAGGTTACGGTGGTGGAAATAGTTTTTCGTGGTCGCCTCTGATGTTTTCAGGGTACATGGGTATATATAGGAGGAAGAAGTAGGTTGGTGGACTCCCGTGGGGCCCACGAGATAGGGGGCGTGCCCAGTAGGGGGCCGCCCTCCACCCTCATGGCCGCCTCATTTGTTTCTTGACTTCCACCCCAAGTCCTCTGGATCACGTTTGTTCCAAAAATCATGTTCCCGAAGGTTTCATTCCGTTTGGACTCCGTTTGATATTCCTTTTCTTTGAAACACCGAAATAGGCAAAAAAAACAGTAATATGGGCCGGGCCTCCGGTTAGTAGGTTAGTCCCAAAAATGATATAAAAGTGTAAAGTAAAGCCCATAAACATCCAAAACGGGTAATATAATAGTATGGAACAATCAAAAATTATAGATACGTTGGAGACGTATCAGACACCCATCGATTCGTCGCCTGATCTCTCATCTCATTAAAAAAAGGAACTCTCGCCTCGCCTTAGGGTTCGCCGACGGGGAGGAGCACCTCCGGGAGGACGGGACGCCGCCTAGCTGTTGAGGTGGCAGACAACCACTGCTTCGTCCAGATGTTAGGGCGCCTAGCAGTGGAGGAAGCGGAGCCAGCAGCTGCCTCGTCCAGGCGTGATGCGTCGGAGCTATCGAGGCCGTGGAGCTGCGGAGCCGGCGCCGTAGACGCCGGCGAGCTGCCGAGGCCACGAAGCCAGCCTCGTCAAGGCTTCTGCGGGCCATATGCTCAGCTGCTTGTATTGTGTCTTGATGTACGAATGTTTTCAGAGTAAAAAGAGAGAAGCTACAACAACATTTTGAATGAATGTTATGATTGAATTACTGTTCTAGTTTGTACTTCTACATTTGCAGAATTGGTCCGACTTGAGTGGTACTTGTACATGTGCAGAGTTGAACAGATTTGTATGGAAAATGTTCCTCCTTTCTTGAATGTTTGTTTTGGCTGAAGAATTGTTCCAGTAAACAGAGTGTGTGTGCAAAATCGGACATAACTGATAGAAATGCACTGAATTGAACTGTTGTGATATAAGGTTGTCAATTTGAAAGCATATAATAGGTGTTGTTAATTAAAGAGGATAGCACCTGCTATTGACAATTTGTGAGCATGTCCTTCCAAGAATAAAATGATTTGCAAGTCATAATGCCTGCTTTGGCTGCTGAATGTAAATGAGCATGCATACAGAAATTGCAGGTGCATTGACAAAATAGATGCCAACCCAGGAAGTATATCTCTGAAATGCATGAAAAAACTGATTGATCAACTAGAACCTAAACTGAACTGAATGGCCAAATTTCACAAAACCATGCTTGTTTGTGCTCTCATTCAAGCAAAGAGCACATGGTTGCCCAAAAACAGTAGCACTTCACCACGACCCAGTAAATAGATCATCTGTAATTGGTCCCTGGAAATTGAATTAAATAAGTAAGTATTTATAAGAATAATTGCCATCCCCTAAATTTCTAGACTAATTATATGGGCAAGATTACCATGAAAAATTGAGTAAAGCTAAGATGTCCTTGTAATCTTGAGACTCCTTCATATTGACCTTGTAAACTATAACATCTTCAACTTGTCCAACCTCTTGTTTCTTCTAATGAAAGAAAATTTGAGGGTTATGAGAATTAATGGGCAGAATATTAACATTGAAATGACAATGGTTATTTAGAAACATACCTCTTCCTCGAACTGTGATGTAGTTTTGTTTTCTCTCTTTTTCCTAGCCTTGTGCTTCATCTCAAGCCAATTTCTTTTTCGTTTAGCACCTTTTGTTTCAATATCCTTTTTCTTTAGGCGTGCATTAGCCAACAAGTCATTTGGTGGGCTAGCATTTATGGGAATAGTACATGGGTACCCAGATGTGCTTGTACATGCACTATTTTTTTTCTTCAATCTTCTTACCAAGCATGTCAAGTGTGCTATCTACTAACACGATGCATTCTTGAAAGTTGGCTGCTCGATGTGCCAAATTTTCAAATTTGAGGGACATATATCGGTAGCCAAGAATGGCATCCATATTTAGATTTGCGATTATATTTCTTCCCATGTTGTCTTGTACAGGTCCGCTTCGTGCTTCTCGTGACCATCGCTTTAACACATAATGTGCCGGTAGTGACTTGATATTCATCAAATCAAGAATTTTCAGGGCATGGCCACATAATATCCCAATTCTATCAAACTGCGGGCAGCTGCACTCAACTGTTTGCTTCAAAGGATCGCCGATAACTTTATACTCCTCCTCATAGGTAAAATCTCCAACAAGATATTCATTACAACCATCCAATGCTTTGGTACAAGCTGATAAGGATATTTCATATTCGCCTTGAAAAGCTTCCAATATACATGGTGTATACAACTTGCTAGCTTGCACCAATATAGGTGGTGGTCTCTTCATAAATAATTTAGGCAACTTTTTCCTTGATTCAAATTCTGAATTCAGTTCATTATTCCTTTTCCCTTGCACAACCCTTTCAAAATGCTTAAAGAACTGGATGATATCAAAATCAGATTTGAAATGGATTTTCAAGTCATTGTTCAAACTCTCACTCAATTGTGTACTTCTCATTCCTAATGTGAAGATGTCCTTCATATAACATTCAGCCCATTTTTCTTTTAACTTATATATACTATCCAACCAGGTTTGCTTACTCACCTTTTTCCTCATGAGTTCAAACTTCTGTTCAAATTCCGCAATGTCTTCATACTCAAACATGCACACGCTAAAATTAGATAGAATACTTGTGTCTTCATCCTCCTCTTCATTTTTCTCTTTCTTCTTCCCTTTTTTCTTCCCCTTTTTCTTCTCTTTTTTCTTCTCTTCATTCAGCTCTTCATCCTTCTCTTCACGTAGATGTTTGACATCATTTTGCATAATGTGAAAGGTGCATAATCCATGCCATGCTTCTGTAAACACTTCCCTAACTGCCTTTCCCATTGCAACATCTTGATCGGTATAGAATGTTTTAGGCCCCTTTCCTTTATGAGCTATTAGAAAGGCCTCAAACAACCACTTGAAGGATGCAAATGTTTCATCATACATGAGAGCAGCACCAAAAACTACAGTTTCTCTAAAATGGTTGAAACCGACAAACACACCAAAGGGTCTGCTCTCCTTATTTGTTCCAAAAGTAGTGTCAAAACTGACAACATCACCAAAATGTGCATAGTCCATGATCATCTTTGCATCAGCCCATAATATGTTTGCTATTTGTTCTTCACAATCCATTTGCAATGCATATTGGAATGACGGGTTTTCAGCAATTTTGTCTTAAAAATATTTAAGCATGCTACCTGCTTGACCACATGCCATTTCTCGTTGGCGCTTGGTACGCAAGTAGTTCTTGTGATCATGGAGGGTATAACTAAGATTGAATGATCCACCAACTTGGCGACTAGCCAATTCATGTGCAGCTTTTGGCCCAATTCCTGCATCATCCGCCGTTTCAATTTCAAATGCTTGCAACTCTAAAATTTTCCTTTGTGATACCATTAGGTGTAAGGTTTCTGGCAGGTGTAGTGTGTGATTGTGTTTCAAAACCAACTCAGACACTTTCAGATTTTCCTTCTTTCGATCCATTTTAAGATTCATGTAGACTTGACAATCGGTTCTAGTTTCAGCTCGAGGGCACTTTGTTAAATAATCCCTTTTGTCTTGTGTTCGATGACCTTCAGTCGCGCAAACAAATCTACATGATGTAACCATGCCATCTGTTGGCCTCTTGTTTGTATACCTTCTTCTGACCTCGAATTCTTTTTGTCCACTGTAGGTAAGCCAAAATGCCCATGCCTCATCTGAATTTCTAAATTCCATGCCAATATGAGGTACCAAACTAGGCAATACAACTCTGTAATGTAAATGACATGAACATTAGACTTGTGAAAGTGCATAGAAAATATTGGGACTTATAGTCACTGGAAAAAGATTTCCATAAGAGAATAAGCAAAGAATAGCGTAATTGGGGATAAGAATAAAATCAAGAAAAATCAGTATACTTGGGATAAGAAAATTTACTTGTTAGAATTAGAATCATGATGCACTGTATCAGCCTCTTCTTCCCTCTCAGTTGCTTCTTCCATTAGGAAAAGAATGCTTGATCGGAGTTCAGCAGACAGCTTCTTTCATCAGAAAAAGGGATGCCTAATCCGAGTTTAGCAGGATACTTCTTCCATCACAAAAAGGGAAATTTGATCAAGCTCTAAAGTAATCTAATGGTCGAAGTACAACCAATTTCAGAAAAAGGGATGCCCGATCCAAGTTTAGCAGGCTACTTCTTCCATCCGAAAGAACTATGGAGACTTACGTGAGATCGAGGAGCAGAGCAGCCGGTCGGGCGCCAGGGATCTCCTTCCGATCAACTTTGGCGCCGTTTTTGTAATGCTGGCGCCTTTTTCTGTGGCCTCTCGCGCCTTTTTCCCTGGCTTCCCTCGCTTTCTTCTTGCTAGCGTCAAACTGGGCCGATGGGCCGCGTATTTCCACTTCCATCTGAGCGAGAAAGCTGGAACAGGCTGTAGTTACTGCTAGTATGGTTGGATGCCTGATGGAGGGTGCAGCGGGAACGACATCCCTCGGCGGTAGAACGAACTAAGTCAGAGGATCTCGTTCCCTTACTTGACGGCTTCGACCACACATCTTTGCGGCAACCGGTACCAATCCGTGTGCAAGAACCGGATTCGACCACAAATCATGCGACGCGTGCAGGAGCTACGGCAGTGGGCAAGCCATGGAAGGCTAGGGCGGAGTCGCGGGGGGCTCGTGTGCGGCGGAGGAATCGCTGCTCTGGACACCGTGGTGAGCTCCTGCCGGCGTGCGTGCGTGACGTTTGCTTGTGTGCGCGTTGCCTTCCTGTGCTCTGTTCGTGCTTTTGGGGTGCATGCTGTGATGGGTATGGGGAGGCGACTAGCTGCTCGTCTGTGGTAGCCCGGTGACATGGTGACGGGAGCCAGCTGTGTGGCTCGACACGGTAGCCCGGTGACACGGAACCAGAAGTGCGGTCGGGCCCGACGGGAGCTGATACACCCCTGGAGGACAAGATGAAGCGCGGGAGCCTCGCCTCAACTCGCCATTGAAGCTCGCTCTAGCAGCGGAACTTCAACGTCTCCCTGTCTGTCGACCTGCCGCCGCAAGCTTCTGTCGACGGAAGGTGGCGAGGAGGACGCGCTCGCGTGCATGCCGTGTTAGTCTAAGAAAAAGCTCTAGGTGCTCGGGCGGCTCCATAAGGAACACCGCCGGACTCTGGCGAAGGCCGCCGCCCCCAACTGCCCCTACCAACGCACACAAAATTGTATGTAATGCATTAATGCATAACAGAGGAGCACACACACATGGCATTTTTTGCCAAGTCAACTCTTGACAAGTGGGACCCACCTGTCAAAGTGTTCAAAGCGCTCTAATTTGTCGGTTAGTGGTTTATGGAAAAAAACTTATCATAAACATTGTGTTTTTTGCGACAAAAGAGTCATAGAACTATTCTTTCTATGAATCCGTCCCTCCAAGTGGCCGCGCGGGGCCCATAGGGCATGTCTCCGCCTCTCTCTGGCACTCTTGGTCCTATATTGCCCTAAAACTTCTAAAAATAATTGATTTTTCGCTGCCATCTTCGAGGAAGAAACAAAGAGGGGTACTTTTCACTCTCGTAGGGCTAATCTGTCGGGATCCTTCCCCTCCGGGTGGGGGAAATCAAAGCCATCGACATCACTAGCACTCCGTTCATGGGGAACATCATCGCCGAACACCATCTCCATCATCGCCTCCATACACCCCTACTTTCCAATCTATAAAGCTATTACCTCGGATTTGTTGTTGAGATCACTTCCTTGTGTTATTTGATGTTTTGTTGTTGATGCTTAGTGATTTATTGGTGAAATTTTTGCATGTTTATATTGTTATTCATATCATTACCCCACTGATCATGACCAATATGATGTGTTGTTGAGTTGTCCGTGGCATTCTTGAGGACTTGGGAGAAACTTCGTTGCTTGTAACATATGGAATTGAGTAAAGTTCAAATGTTGTGGTGTAATTCTTCTCTGGTGATGTGCAAACATCTATAGCATGTCAAGTCACCCTTATGTGCCTTAGGAGAGCATTATGTGATATGTTTTCTTAGGATGAGTGGTTGGTGGGACAAATATTACCATGGCATGAGTTTGTGAACTGTTACATGCTCCCTCATCCCAAAATAAGTGTTGGTGATTTAGTACAACTTTGTACTAAAATTATACTATATCAGCAACACTTATTTTGAGACAGATGGGGTATGTATTTTGTTGAAGTGAAAAAGTGCAATTATGCCCTTAATTATATTTTGATGTTGATGACAATATACATATAGAGAACTAGCAACTTCAGATTGCGATCATGGATCACTTCCGCGCGGTAGGGATTGTAGCACTTTTGGTCATGAACCCTTGTCAAAATGGCGTGCCCTTTCCCTCCGCACCATGAAATAGATCCATTCTAGTGACCAACCATGCTTCATAGATCAATTCATCTTCCTTGTTCGAATAGGCGGCTCCTCTCTTATTCTTTAGACCGACACCCGGCGGCCAGTCATTGTCTGCTCAAAGTATGGCTGCTTAGTGTACACCTGCTGAGCGTCCGACAGCTGGGTGCCCAGTGGCGACTCTTGCTTTGGTTGTGAGTCATGCACTTGTCCATCTTCGTTCTTGCCTTTATTGTGGATAATGTTCATCATCACCTTGTCATTTTTCATTGATTTTGTATGGATTAGGGGATGAAATATGAGAGAATCAGGTGCAGAGAAGGAAATTTGAGACGTGACCGGTTACTGTTGGGTGCATCCACGGACATTTAAAGGGTTTTGATTTGCCGAATCCGACTGTATATGCTCTTAGATGGCTAAGAGTGTTCTTACCACCCCGAACATTTACGTACAATCGATATGGGTGATCCCATTGGAGTTGGCTTTAGAATCGAGCCGAGCTGAACGGGCGGTGGCTCTGTTTGGCCCCGGTCCTGAAAATCGAGCCGAGCCTGACTCAACTTTAAAGAAAACGAGAACAGAAAGGAAAGCGAGCCTTGAGCTCGGGTCGCTCTGAGCTCGAGCTCGGCTCGGCCAGCTCACATGCCTAGCCACAAAACAAGCCGAGTACAGCCCCCAACATGTTTCTCGGAAAATTGTATCTTTTGCCCCACTTTACTTCCCACTTAGATAATTTGCCCCCCTAGAGGCTGTCGGGTGGGGCCGAGTCCACTGGTCATTGGGACAACCCTGGGGCAAATCATCTAACCCCTTGTAAAGTGGGGCGTTTCTCTCTCTCTCATACTCTGCGCTCAACCCGGCAATCCGACCCATGGGTTCACCCGCCCATGGGCACCCGACCCGAATGGGTAGGGTATGGGTTGTCGACCTCACCCATGGGTCTTACCCATGGGTAACCCGATTAGTCGTGGGTAGGGTATGGGTTCAAGTTTATGCCCGTGGGTTACCCGATGGGTCACCCGATTAATACTAATAATTAAATAATTAATTTATTCTCCATTATATCTGATGTTTTTAGTCGCGCCTCACTAGCAATGGTCATTAAAAAAGAACGAGGCACAACTACGGGAGCAAATCCATCACTAGGTCTCTTCTCACTTCTCATTCACACGCTTGGTATGGCCCAATTCTAGCTTCAGCCTGGCCCATGCAAGCAAAATCGACGGATGCAGGCTGCATTACACAGCGGCGCACATATGCATTAGTACCACCTCGCCTACGGGAGCGCATGGGAAGGGGAAGTTTGCCTATACAAGAAAGATTATTGGATCGGTGCCTCGTCCACTCCATGCGATCTGCACAATGCAAATTGTACATCGACTAAGTAAACAAAATACGTATTGTCAGACCCGATGGATGCCTGATAGGGTCGTGCTACCCGATGGATTCGGGCGTGGGTTTAAGTTCAGACCCATGGGCAGGGTCGTGGGTGTGGGTATGACCCGATAGTCTGATCGGGCATGGGTCTGGTAGAGGTTCACCCGACCAAACCCGACCCGACTGCCAGGTGCGCCCGTCCCTGTCCGGACCCCCGCCGCCGCGCCCGCGCCCTGGCGCGGCTTCCGGCCGCCGCCGTTTCTGCCACTCCGCGGTCCTCCGCCGCTCCATCGCAGGGCGTGCGTGGCTTCCCCTGCTCGCCTCTACTCGCCATCGCCGGTAGCCACCGCTCACCGACTGCTCCTCCCCTCTGATCCTCCACCGACAGCCGCTGGTGACGTGACGTTGCCGCTGGGGGTGCCACAGCCACCGGCGTCTCGCTACAGGAGATCGACTAAGCTCGGATTCTGCTGGCTGTCATACTACTCTCCCTACGGCAGATATAGCGTAAGTTGCTGTTTTGTGATGATGCAGTGCTACGCTCTGTATCAATTTGGTTGATGGTAAATAGTACAAGTAGTTTTTGTTCAGCGATAATTAAGGTTCTGCAAGAAAGTAAATAAATGTGCACTCTAGGCTTGATATGTTTGATATCTTGTAGCGGTCGGGCTGTTGCAGTCCACAACCTTAACTTTATGTTATAGAGAAAACATGTACAGAGATCAACAAGGCCAGAACATACAAGGATCATAGACTAATCTAAGGTGGGAGAAAAGCAATCCACCTGAGCAACCTGTCTATAAACCTAGGCTTAGCCCTATGCACCACGAGAGATATGGCATGGACAAAATTGCAATGCGAGGTTGTGAAAGACGCCTGAATATGTTTGTAGATCTTGGCATTGTGGATTAGCCAAATATGCCAGCATGCAAGGAAAAGCCTGTTTTTGTTGTGATAAGAGAACTCCATGTGGTTTTTGATATCTTTAGAGAATCATAGTGGTTTGGTGATAAACTGATAACCAATGCTAATCATGTGTATTGCTTTGTTGTGATAACTGGTTGATGTTCTTTAGCAATCTGCTCTTGCGATGCTGTGATAATTATGTATTAGGGTCACTTGTTTTGGGGCTTTGCCAAGAGAGCTAAAACCCCCAAATGCAGAGCCTCTTATCATTAGAGAATATTTTTCCCACCACCCAGAAAATTGTTGAAACCAGGAAACTGCTCGGACCCAGTCTTCCGAGCTTCTCGCCTCATCAATTTCAGAAATGCCCTCCGAGTTACAAGGAAATTACCTCCGTGGCTCTGTATGCCACCGCGTGCCTCCCTGTTCCCAAACCCAACCCTGCATGGTTATCTCGTTGTTCTCTCACAACATCACGGGTCTCCTACGCTAGGAGATCGACGCTGCCAAATGCATCCACCTCGTCTAGCTACAGGCTAGCTCGACGTCGACCCATGTGTTGCCGCTTTCCAGCTCGTCCTCCACCTCCAGTTAGGTGCTGCTTAGCTCGACCTTGGCCTCCAGCTCACTGCCGACCAGCTCGACCGCAGGAAAAAGTTGGTCGAGGGCATGTTTCTCCTTTATAGCATTACATGATTGTTTTTATACCTGGGAATCATACTCATGCTCAAGTTAAGCTATTTTTGTTAGAACTTACAAGAATGGCTGTCATCTACCTTTTTTTGCATTCGTTCATTTAATTATAGTTTGAAGTCATCTGAATTTGAGTTTGGGGGATGTGCCATCACTGCCATGTGATGTATCTGATTCGCATATGACTGCTAATGCATGTATATTAATGCAGCCTATTGTGCAATCGAAAAGCATGTGTGATGCGTGCAACTTATTGCTTACGTCAAAATAGGACACAACTGAAGTTCTGTTATGCTGAAATTTTAAATTTTTTTGCTTCTGCGGTTAAATAATGGAAAAAACGAAATTATCTAACAAAAGGATGTGATTAAAGTTCAGGGACATTGTAGACTTTACATTAGTTAACACAGAAAAGAAGCCTGAATTCTGTAAGCCGAAAAGAAAATGAAAAATAGTTTTTCAGAGCTCCCCCCTACTAGAGCTTATTTCCACCGCAATCCATAATCCTGTTTCTGGAGATTCTTAAGCTCAAAAGAAGTAATCAATGCTGTCTTCTGAGGTTGTGTGCAATGAAGGTTATGTTTCCTTAAATGTTTGCTAACGATGCATTCTTCATAGGCAAAGGCTAACTGTCTTGTACGTAGATGCTAAAATATCAATGAAGTTAATGGCAATCTTACTACCAAGTTGACAACGATTCACAATTTGAAACTGAGATAGGCGCTGACTGAGCGACTGTGTGTGTCAGTTGTTTAACGCACTTGTGTGTCCCATGTTCTTTTTGGAATAAATAAATAAATCAGGAAACAAATATAGGACTAATACATAGTGGTACACGTCATGTTTCAACAATCACCAAACAAAACAATGAGGAAACCAACCACTTATGTGGTTCTGAAAGTCATTTCTGACACGTGAGTTTCTTATTCTCTTGTCTTAACATTCCGGTTATTCTTTACAGGGCTATAAATGGCAGGGAAGCGCCGCATAAGTCGCCAGTACTATGAGGAACCACGAGGATTTCGTGATGGTCCTCCTCCTCGACTTGCACGAGAAAGGTCTATCTCACCACGTCGCTTCGAGGGAGAGCTGTCTAGCCGCCGTGATGAGATACGCAGAATCCGTGATGACAACCAACATCTGGTGGATGAAATTGTTGGACTCAGGCAAGGAATGTCTCATTTGAAAGAAGATCTCTATTCCTCGAGTCAGGCTATACCTAAGCTCCGTGCAGAGAAAGAACTTGAATCGAGGGAGCTGACTCAGAGGAATCTGAAGCTGGAAGCTGAGCTACGCTCTTTAGAACCCCATAGGCAAGATGCCTTGCAGCTACGATCTGAAGCAGGCATGCTGCAGTCTTTGAGGCAAGAGTTGACTGAAAAGGTGCAGGGTCTAACGAAGGAGGTTGAGCATCGGAACTCTGAAAAGCAGCGCATACCTGCCATGGTAGCTGAACGAGATGGTCTGCGACAGGAACTAATTCGTGCCAGGTATTGAACCATTCTGGTTTGCGTTTCTGGTTTAGTAGATGCAGCATGCTGTTTTTTGTCAATCTAAGTTGGTGGCTCAGATGAGGAATTTAATTTTGTATTTTGATCCCCCCCCCCCCCCCTTACTTTAGTGTAAGAGTAGCTAATTATTAATATCACTGCAGGGCCGCTCTTGATTATGAAAAGAATGCAAAGGCAGAGCTGATGGCACAGGTGCAGGCAGTGGAGAAGGATCTTGTAACTATGGCTCAGGAGTCTGAGAAGCTTAGGGCTGAGATTGAGAAGAGAAGGCCACCTAGTAGGTTTTGTTTCCTCACTTGCATCCAAGTCATCGAAATCTGTTGTGATTAACCTATATCATACTTATAATTTTAGGTTTCAGCGGCCATGGAGCTTACAGACCACCTATGACAACTCCTGGGATGGGCTTGCAAGACATCTACGACAGCGGCTATTCTTACAGAGAGAAACACTACGGTGCTGGACCATGGGACCCCCCTGGCTATCCGCATCCATGATTTGGGTTTTTGATCCTTGTCAGAGTTCATCTCCGTCAGTACTTGCGACAAAGTTCCTACCTTAGCACTGAAACTTGTGGTGACTGGTGTTTTCGTGGCGGATTTGAGTGTTGCTATAGCTTTGTTGGCAAATGCCACACCATTGTACCAGCGCTGCTTATGTTGCACCATTCTTCAGAAAATCATAACCGTTGTAGAAGGCAATTGATCACATCATAGAAGGGAATATATAATTTGAACTCTAGAAAATTGCAACAGGGTGTCAAGCCTTCTGAAGGCAGATTGCTCTTTCGTGACCATTTGATGCGGTTGCTACTCTTTTGGTTTGGGTCGAGCTCTTGCAAGCTTCGATTGCATGAGGTGAAATATTATCATCTGCCAAAAATGAGGACTGATGCCTAGTCGTGCTTCCTGCATTGCTGCTTTGCTCATGTTGAAGGTGGTGAAAAGAATAACAGCAACCCCCTTCGTCATGTCCCGTCTTATTTTTGAATTTTATTTTATTTTGAGTGGTACTCCAGCCATCACAAATTACATGCCATTTTCGTATTTCATGATTTTTAATTGACCATTTTGACCGAACTATGAATGTCATGTGTTATAAAAATGTTTCCATTAGGCATTTTTGTGGTACATAACTCATGTTTTATTGGTCGAATTGATCGTCAAACTTGAACCAGAACACGAACCCATATAAACTTCCAACGGAAGTAGTGCAGACCAACATTATGGGCGTGTTTGGTTCCAGTTTGCAACAGTAGCTGCATTGCATGTCCATCTCCAGCCAACCTAGTTCTTGAAATGTAGCCTCATATGCAGCAGATGCAACATGTTTGGTTGCCTGCATCGCATGGAGGGGCATTTACCCTCCTGCTGCTTGGTTGTCGTTTTTGTGTTTAGGGTGTGAGCAGATGCAAATTTCAGCTGTTTGGTTGCAAACAGCGTTTGTTTGTGTTTTGCTCACCCCATTCAAATGTGGTGGCCTTACCACCACATGATCAACACAACAGCAAGCACATATGAGATCAAACAAAGCAAGCAACCAAATGAAATCCAACAAAGCAAGCAAGGAAATGACAGTAAACTACTTAAGATTAACAGCATGGGCATTCTCTTTCCCTGCTCCACGTCAGGGTGCTGCTCCTGGCCAAAATATGAACAAGTTCCCAGCACAAGTACCATAAGTCTAGCCACACACCATAAAAGTTCAACACTAACACCTTACTTAACTACATAACATGCTCAATGTCACCAACGCAGTTGTGCCTGCTGCAACGAAACCTGCACATGACCGAGGAGTCATGGTTGTAGATCCGAACCTCCAATCCGAGTCATGAGATGCACACAACGACGGGGTCACCGGGGATGATTCGGTGGCGGCGGCAGAAGTAGTTCCAGCCCTGGCCAAGCACCATGTGCCCCTCGAAGTTTTGGACCTGCACCTAGAACACGCACCACTTGTTTGCCGACAGCCTGACCACGCGCGGGAGCTGCTTGGTGACCAGCCAGGTGTTCATCACCTCCACGAACTTGCGAGGGACGACGAGCATGGCGAGATCCTCATTGTCCTTGATCTGCTGGTAGAAGCGCAACGGCTCCCGGGCCCCCTCCTCATGGCCCTGCCTCGGAGATCGTCCCCTTGAACAAGGCAGGCTCATGAAGGCGATCCTGCCAGGCAGGTCCACCGCCCTGAGCCACCTGTTCGTGGGGATGAAATCCTCGGCGCGCTCAGCTCCGGCCACCACCTGAGCTCCTCCACCCACCACATCTCAGTCACTCTTCAATATCTTATCAGGTAAGATGACAAGTATTAGTTCTCTGCCAAATGCCACTTATCAAATGCCACCGATTAGTTGCACTAGGACTATAGCAAATGAAACTGATCAGAGATATTTTCCCAAGAGCAAATGCCACTAATCAGTGCACAAACTCTTTGCCAAATGCCACTTATCAATGGCACTTGCCCTTGGGCAAATGCCACTGATTAGTGCCACTGATCAGGGTACTTGCCAATAGCAAGTGCCACTGATCAGGGTACTTGCCCAATAGCAAGTGCCACTGATCAGTGGCATCTGGTTTTCTGCAACTGTCACTCATCACTGCACTATCCTAAGCATGGAAACATCTAAAAAGAGTAACAACAAGTGCCACTCATCAATAGCACCCATGTGCACCCATGCACATTTGGCAGCATCCTAAAATGGTCCTACTACATGCATGTATAACAATCTAGAGCATGCAACACAAACCCTAGCTTCAACATGTATAACAATCTAGAGCATGCAACATGAACAACAATATGAACATGATCCTAACTTGAACATGAATATGAACATGAACACAGATCCTAGCAAGACCCTACCATGAACACAGATCCTAGCAAAGCACACTAGCATTGGGGATTCTAGCATGAACACATATACTAGCATGAACACAGTTCCTAGGAAAGAACATTATCCTAGGACACACACTGTAGCACACAAGAACAGATCGGTCGGATTGGATTCGATTGGGATCGCATCCAATCGGATCTACTCGAATCCTATCTAATCCACTAACTACTAGCACATGCCTAAGAAATAAACCCCTAATCTACATCTACGAGCAAGCATTAGGGGGTTTGACTCACTGGAGTTTGCGTAGCCGCAGCGAACCGAGGTCGGGGTGAAAACCCTGGCAGGAAGGAGAGAGCTGGTGGACCAGAGGAGGAGTCGGCCCTAGCGACGGGCTGCGGCATCGGCCCCGTGCTCATGGCCACGCCGGAGGTCGAGGAGGACGGCGCGCCGACAGGAGAAAACCCTTGGATGGGGGTCAAGAAAACCCCCCTGCCCAATGGGGTCCCAAGAAGCGACGACTCCATGGACGACGCCGGCGCCGAGCCCAGGAGCACAAGGCCCGAAATCGGTGGCGGAGTAGGAAAGGCCAGCACCGCATTGGCCGGCCCTCGTGGTGGACGGCAGCAGATGAGGGACGGTGCTCGCAGCGCCGATGCCAGGTCCCTGGTGAATCTCAAGTATATGGGGTCAATTGTAGCCTTTTCGATAAGTAAGAGTGTCGAACCCAACGAGGAGCAGAAGGAAATGACAAGTGGTTTTCAGCAAGGTAATGTCTGCAAGTGCTAAAATTGTAAGTAGTGGAGTAGTTTGATAGCAAGATAATTTGCAACGAGCAAGTAACGATAGTAGTAACAAAAGGGCAGCAAGGTAGCCCAATCCTTTTGAGGCAAAGGACAGGCCAAAACGGTCTCTTATGATAAGCAAAGTGCTCTTGAGGGTACACGGGAATTTCATCTAGTCACTTTCATCATGTTGGCTTAATTCGTGTTCGCTACTTTGATGATTTGATATGTGGGTGGACCGGTGCTTAGGTGCTGTTCTTACTTGAACAAACCTCCTACTTATGATTAACCCCCTCGCAAGCATCCGCAACTACGAGAAAAGTATTAAGAATAAATTCTAACCATAGCATTAAACTTTTGGATCCAATCGGTCCCTTACGGAATAGCGCATAAACTGGGGTTTAAGCTTCTGTCACTCTCGCAACCCATCATCTAATAAATACTCCACAATGCATACCCTTAGGCCCAAATATGGTGAAGTGTCATGTAGTCGATGTTCACATGACACCACTAAGGGAATCACAACATACATATCATCAAAATATCGAACACATATCAAGTTCACATGATTACTCGCAACATGATTTCTACCGTGACCTCAAGAACAAAAGTAACTACTCACAAATGATAATCATGCTCAAGATCAGAGGGGTATTAAATATCATAATGGATCTGAACATATAATCTTCCACCAAATAAACCATATAGCAATCAACTACAAGATGTAATCAACACTACTAGTCACCCACAAGCACCTATCTATAGTTCCGGTACAAAGATTGAACACAAGAGATGAACTAGGGTTTGAGAGGAGTTGGTATTGTTGAAGATGTTGATGAACATAGCCCTCCCCAAGATGGGAGAGTTGATGGTGATGATGATGACGATGATTTCCCCCTCTTGGAGGGAAGTTCCCGCGGCGGAATTGCTCCGCCGAAGGGCAAAAGTGCTCCTACCCCAAGTTCTGCCTCGAGACGGTGGCGCTTCGTCCTAAAAGTCCTCTCCTTATTTTTTCTAGGTTAAAATGACTTATATACCAGAAGAGGGGCACCGGAGGTGGGCCTGGGTGAGTACAACCCACCAGGGCACGCCTGGGCTCCCTGGCACGCCTAGGTGGGTTGTGCCCACCTAGTGGGCCCCCTCTGGTACTTATTGACTCCAAAAATTCTTATTTATTCCATAAAAAATCCTCATGAAATTTCAACTCATTTGGAGTTGTGCAGAATAGGTAGCTTGACGTAGCTTTTTCATGTCCAGATTTCCAGCTGCCAGAATTCTCCCCTTTGTGTATACCTTGCATATTATGAGAGAAAATACATTAGAATTACTCTAAAAAGCATTATTATACAATAAAACAACATAACAGTAGGAAAACATGATGCAAAATGGACGTATCAACTCCCCCAAGCTTAGACCTCGCTTGTCCTCAAGCGAAAACCGAAATCGAAAAACACGTCCACATGCTTAGAGAGAGAGGTGTCGATAAAAACAAAAATACAGACATAGCAGCATTATGTAACTTATTATAATAGGAACAAACTTTAACATACAACTTTTATCATGGACTTCCCATGAACAAGTGACAATTCATCACAACATCGAAGTATAAAGCATAAACTTTACTGGAAACCAACAAACTATGTTCTCAGTCAACTTTGCAACTACAATTCATCATCTTTTCAGGAAGGGTCACATATCGAAGCCTTTAAGCAAATCCACATACTCAACCATCATTTAGTCTTCTATGATTGTTGACACTCACCACGTACACATGAGCAAAACGTTTCAACCGGACACATAGAAAGATATGGGCTTATAGTTTCGCCTCCCAACGCATTCACCTCAAGGGTGATGTCAACAATAATAACTCATGCTACCCATATTCAACTGGATATATGTGCCTGTTCTTTCCTCACCACATGATGCTTGCCAAAGGAAAAAAATAAAAGGAATAGAGAGAAGAACTTTGACTTTTGCATGAAAGTAAATATATGAAAGTAAAAGATAGGCCCTTCGCAGAGGGAAGCAGAGGTTGCCATGTGCTTTTTGTTTGTATGCTCAACCCCTTAGTGCAAGAGAACATCACGTTGTATTGCCCCTTGTGATGGAAACCTTTATTATGCAGTCTGTCGCTTTTATTCTTCGCCATCACAAATTCGTACAACGCTCAATTTTCCCTTACACTAAATGATCTTACACTTTTAGAAGCAATTTTTATTGCCCTTTTTGCACCGATGACAACTTACTTGAAGGATCTTACTCAATTCATAGGTAGGTATGGTGGACTCTCAAACAAGATTTGGGTTTAAGGGTTTTGGATGCACAAATACTATCTCTACTTATTGCGGAGTTTTTGGCTAGCAAAGATAGGGGCAAGCACCACATGTTGAAGGATCTATGACAATATAACTTCTATGTGAATATGAACAAACATAAATCATTATGTTGTCTTCCTTGTCCAACGTCAACAATTTTGGCATATAATATTTTGATGGGTGCTCACAATCACAAAAGATTTCCAGGATAGTGTATTTGTATGTGAATCTTCTCTTCCCTTATTAATTCTTTCATAAGCTGCATCATTGACCAATGCTATGTTTGTCAATCTACAATAAAATTTTCTACTTATACTTTTCCTTGTGTAATGTCATCACTTATTGTGATATTAGCATATGATCTTTTTCATTTATTTCTTTTCTTTTTATTGAAACAAGAAAGTAAAGAAGGCAAAACTCAAAACTAACTCTATTATATATCTCGCACACGATTACAAAGATTGATCACTAAGAAAACTCTCGAAAAGAAAGGATCGAACTAAACTTTTATTCATCTAATAGCAAAAGATAACTATGGATCATACTAAGAAAGTAAAGGCAAAATATAGTGGAGATGATATGATACCGGGGCACCTCCCCCAAGCTTGGCAAAAGCCAAGGGGAGTGCCCATACCCGATACTCAATTTTCTTTTGGTGGTGAAGAATGAGGTGGTGGTGATGAAGTAGAAGCGATACGATCCTTAAGGACCAAGAGACTCTCCAATCTTCGGATGATGCTCCGAAGGGAAGCATGTGCTCCAGATGCAGAATAGTTTCACGAGTGAGATACTTATTTTGTATAAGAACTGTTTCAATGATCCTGAAGGTTGCAATCTCAGTGGGGGTAAGATGAGCATAGTAGGGTTTAAGGATATCTTCCTCTTCCTCATCGGCGGGCAAGGCTTGCTCAACCATCGGCACTTGATCTCCGGTGGCCTCCTTGCTCTTGTCCTCCCTAGCTGCTCCAATGGGGTCTTCCCTCTTCAGCTCGATCTTCGTCAACCAAGCATCCTCTTCCATATGGTTAGAAGAAGAAGAAGAAGACATGATGCCTGGCTCAGTAGATCTGACAGAAAAACAGCGAGAAAAGAGAACAGGAGATTTCTCCGTGATACGGAGGTTAACAGGTTTGGGAGGTATATAAAGATTTTTTTACCTTGGGGAACAAGCAAAACGGAAGAAAAACGGAGTCCGGAAAGTACCCGAGGTGGGCACAACCCACCGGGGCGCATGCCAGGCGCGCCCTGGTGTATCGTGCCCACCAGGGTCACTTTCCTGGAAGTTTCTTATTTTCATAATTTTTTAAATATTCCAAAACTGACAAAAAAATATTTTTGCGGATTTTTTGGATTTCGTTTACTTACCGTATCACGCACCTCCCTTTTTCATGATTTTGGAGTGTTACGGAAGGTTTCCTTTATGTGTTCTTCCGGAGTCAAAGTTTGGATAATATTGCTTTCAACATTAATGGGCGTACATGAGATATAGTGTTTTATTCGTTGCCCATTGACACCCTTCGGGTTAGTACCTTCGGCATTATTTATTTTTATAGCTCTGGATTGATAGACCTCCTCGATAACATAGGGTCCTTCCCATTTGGAGAGGAGTTTTCTTGCAAAGATCTGAAATGAGAGTTGTATAAAAGAACATATTCCCCAACTTTGAACTCACGCTTTTGGATTCTTTTGTCATGCCCCCATTTAACTTTTTCTTTGAATAACTTTGCATTTTCATAAGCCTGGGTTCTCCATTCACCTAATGAGCTATTATCAAATAGCCTCTTTTCACGAGCAAGTTTGAAATCAAAATTGAGTTCTTTGATTGCCCAATCACTACAAAAAAATACACTTCCGTGATGATACGTGTTTGTCACAGTAGGTCTGAAAGGATTGAGAAGAGGTGTCTAGAGGGGGGTGAATAGACTCGAAGTGAGAAAAGTTACAGTTTTTAATTTCTTTAAGTTGAAGTGGAGTTTTGGCACAAGTTTAACATTCACAATACATATCAAGCAAGCATGCAAAGAGTATATGAGCAGCGGAAAGTAAAGCATGCAAATTGCAAGAATGTAAAGGGATGGGATTGGAGTGTGCAAACACAATTTGGAGACATGGAGATTTTTGAGCCGTGGTTCCGATAGGTGGTGCTATCGTACATCCATGTTGATGGAGACTTCAACCAACGAAGGGTAACAGTTGCACGAGTCCATGGAGGGCTCCACCCACGAAGGGTCTACGAAGAAGCAACCTTGTCTATCCCACCATGGCCGTCGCCCACGAAGGACTTGCCTCACTAGGGTAGATCTTCACGAAGTAGGCGATCTCCTTGCCCTTACAAACTCCTTGGTTCAACTCCACAATCTTGTCGGAGGCTCACAAGTGACACCTAGCCAATCTAGGGGACACCACTCTCCAAGAAGTAACAAATGGTGTGTTGATGACGAAATCCTTGCTCTTGTGCTTCAAATGATAGTCTCCCCAACACTCAACTCTCTCTCATAGGATTTGGATGTGGTGGAAAGAAGGTTTGAGTGGAAAGCAACTCGGGGAAGGCTAGAGATCAAGATTTATGTGGTAGGAATGGAATATCTTGACCTCAACACAAGTGTAGGTGGTTCTCTCTCAGAAAATGAATGTTGGAAGTGTAGGCACGTTCTGATGGCTCTTTCCACGAATGAAGAGTGGTTGGAGGGGTATATATAGCCTCCACACAAAATCTAACCATTACACACAACTTACCAAACTCGGTGGGACCGAATCGTGAAACTCGGTCGGACCGATTTAGTGAATAATGTGACCGTTAGGATTTTTGGTGGGACCGACATGTCAACTCGGTGGGACCGATATGGTTAGGGTTAGGGCATAACGTAATCTCGGTGAGACCGATTACACAAACTCGGTGAGACCGATTTTGGTAATAGACACACAGAGGGTTGGTCAGGCAAACTCGGTGGGACCGATTCGCTCATCTCGGTTGGACCAAAACGTTACGAAAGGGAACAGAGAGTTTGCATTGTAATCTCGGTAGGACCAATTACACAAACTCGGTGAGACCAATTTTGGTAATGGACATACATAGAGAGATTACAATCCCATCTCGGTGAGACCGAGATCCCTATCGGTGAGACCGAAAAGACTAGGGTTTCTGGCAGTGGCTATGTCAACAGAACTCAGTGGCGCCGGATAGACAGTTTCGGTAAAGCCGAGTTTGACTTTTGGTTTGGGACATATGTGGATGTGAGAAAGTGGTTGAGGGCTTTGGAGCATATCACTAAGCACTTTGAGCAAGCAAGCCATTAAGCAACACCTCATCCCCTCTTAATAGTATTGGCTTTCCTATGGACTCAATGTGATCTTGGATCACTAAAAGTAAAATGCAGAGTCTTGTGCTTTGAGCTTGAGCCAATCCTTTGTCCTTAGCAACTTGAAGGGGTTCCACATCCTCTAGTGCATGCCACTCCATTGTTGAACTTATCTGAAACATACTAGGTAAAAGTATTAGTCCAACAAGAGATATGTTGACATTAATTACCAAAATCACCCAAGGAGCACTTGTGCTTTCAATCTCCCCCTTTTTGGTAATTGATGACAACATACATCAAAGCTTTAGATAAGGATGTAGAGAATAACAAGTAAAGCTTTGGAAAGACATGTAACATGCATAGGCTCCCCCTACATGTATGCAATCATGCAAATATGAAATATAGGAGCATGTGAATGCATAAGCATGACAGTGTAAGCAATGTGTTACATGTATCTTGGCTATGTGCATCAGAGCAAATGGTGTGAATATAGGAAATGTACATTCATGCTCATGAGTCCTTCTTCAAACAGTATGTACATCAGCAAGAAATCCTCATACACATGACTATGATGCATATACTTACCTTGTGGTATTAAGTTGGCTTAGGAAGGAATGAACCTGCGTAAACAAGGTTAGATAACACAGATACACCTACTAGCCAGAGCAAAAAAAAGAAACCACAAGAGAACCAAGACTGGGATGACATGTAGAGTGTGAGTACTAAGTACCCCATTGGATATAGACATGTCCCCAAAGATAAAGATGTGTAATGAATTCAAAGATATCCTTCCCTTAGATGTCTTGCTCCCCCTGAATCTAGCATGGGATATTGGGAGAAGATAGGGAACAGAAAATCAGAGCAAAGAAAAGAAACAGAGCTAATGCAATCAATCAAATATGAACATGTCTTTCCCCTCTTAAAGAAATGTGACTTCTCTCCTCTTGAACACCAAGCATCCGGGGTCTCTCTCTCCTGAGTATTCTCCCCCCCTATAGAAATGATTAAGCTTTGATGTGATCTCTCTCTCCCCCTTTGACATCAATTTCCAAGAAGGGATCTTCTGGATTTTTGTTGCAAATGGGTTTGGTCCTTGAGTCACTGAACAAAGCAGCAAGTCGAATATGATGCTGGTAGAGGACAAGAATCATTGAGTGGAGCTAGATCAAAAGAATGCAGGAACAAGTGGCAAGCTATTTTTCCTGTAGTGAAATCGGTGGCACCGAGTTATGTGCTTCGGTTGCACCGAAAGGATCCGGTTGGACCGAAGGCAATATACCGGTGTGACCGAGTTCATCACAGAGAAAACACTTGTCACCTCAGCTCACTAGTCAAGTAAGATCTCACAAGGATTTGCAAGGAATTAACTAGAAGATTTGCAAGAATTGATACAGGGAATTCAGAAAAGAAATAAAAGAAAAGAAATCTAGATGAAGTTTTTTTTGAAAGGGAAAACAAATATGCATGAGACAAATGCAAGAGCATAGAAAAGAACACAAGAAAACTTCATCTAGGATTGGTCGGCATCTAAGTCACCTACGTTAGAGTATATTGACTTAGGAGTCAAGTGAGATCACTTGATCATAGGTCATACTCTTCATTTAAGATCAAAATGGGGTTACCATTTTTCGTTTAAGCATTTTAATGTATTCGCATCTCGTTGAGTTGCTTTGGCTCATGTCTTGGAGTAAAGCTTCTAGATGGAATAACATACCTTGGGTGGTGGTGTTGATCGTGATCATGTAGTTGAACTTGTGTGGGTTGCTCAAGGTTGATGTAGCTCATCAAGAGTTGGGAGCACCACTTGGAATTTGAGTTCATCTACCTACATGGGTTAGTTTTTGTAAGGAAGAGCACTTGTGTATCCAAAATGACAATCATGAAACTCAATATAGAATTTGTCAAAGGATATGTTTGAAGGATTTCATGCTTCCTTGTCTTCAACCACCATTGTGTAGAGACTTGGTGATCTAGAGATTGCTCAAGATGTGAGTGAGTTGCAATCTCGTGGATTTAGGTTCATCCAAGTACCTACAAGGGTTAGATAACATACAAGGTGCAAATGTATCCAAGACATAAGATTAATATCATAAGAGAAATATCAAGGATTAGTCATAGGCTCATGTCTTGCATGTATCCAAATGGAGTTCCTACTCCAAGTTTGAAGCATCAATAATGTTCAATTCACCTCTTAACCTGCAAAACACTTTCTCATCAAGTGGTTTAGTGAATATATCCGCCAATTGCTTGTCGGTACAAACATGCTTAAGATTAATGTCACCCTTAGCAACATAATCTCGAATGAAATTATGACGAACTTCAATATGCTTAGTTCGAGAGTGTTGCACGGGATTGTGAGCAATATTGATAGCACTTTCACTGTCACAAAGCAATGTAACATGTTTCACACATATCCCATAATCTTTAAGAGTTTAGGTCATCTAAAGTAATTGAGCACAACATGAACCATCGACAATGTATTCCGCTTTGGCGGTGGATAAGGATACCATGTTTTGTTTCTTGGAGGACCAAGACACAAGAGATCTACTAAGAAATTGACAAGTACCCGAAGTGGACTTTCTATCAACCTTGTCACCGGCATAGTCCGGGTCGGAGTAGCCAACAAGATTAAAAGAGGCCCTCTTTGGATACCAAATGCCAAAGTTTGGTGTTGTAGCGACCAGACCTCAAACAGTCTGATCTCTGTGCATCAGTGTCATCCCTGGATCGGTAATGCTGACACGCACAATACTTGAAGGATTTATAATAGAGTAGCAATCACACACTTATTACATTGAATATCTCAAAAGAGAACTTATTACAATAAATATGGCTTAATGCCATCGATAAGCGATAATAGCGGAAGGCTTGGAAGATAAAGTGAGTCCATCAACTCCAACGGCATCACTGAGTGAAAGATCACAACCTAAGGCACATTACTCGTTGTCTGAAAAGTCTGCAACATGAACGTTGCAGTCCAGAATGGGTCAGCACATGGAATATGCTAGCAAAGTAACACAAGAGAGTAATGCAGAATAAATGCTATCACTACATGCAAATTTGGCTGGTGGAAAGCTCTATGGTTACAGTTTTGCATAAAGCCAATTTTTCCCTACAATAAAGGAATAAATTTTATTTAACTATCATGGTGGTTGTTAAACATTGAGAAGGTTCCTCCAACTCAATCCCAATTAAACATCATCATTAAACCTAATCAAATTAATTAAGTAACATGATGAGATCAACATGATAATCCAGGAACTAGATACTCAAAACATCCATAATCGTGGACACGGCTAACCATGATTAGTTTGTACACTCTGCAGAGGTTTGCGCACTTTTCCCCACAAGACTCGAATACATCCATAGTCGGAGAAACGAGACACAGTCTTTTTGAAACAATAACTCTTTACTCTGGGTGGACAGTTACACCTACTTTCCCCTACATCTGCTAGCCCACCACTGAAAGAGGTCTTGCAACGTACTCAACTATGCTAGAGCCCATAATAGCTTGTGGCTGCACACAGAAGTTTCTAGCATGAATAATCTTATGACCCCTTTGAGCCTCGGTGGCGGTCCATAGGAGAATCACACGGTACCCCGGGATTTCCAAAAATACAGGCAACACTGGGTTCCCCAGGTGCCTCAGTCCACCTAGATGTGAATTAAAGTAGCCACCTTAAGTTAACCATTAATTAACAACACTCACATCTGTTATGGATACACTCACCCAATCCACGTCTACAAGCATAGCATAGCAATATAAGCAAACATAGAAGTAACTCCCAAAGGTTTGATAACTAAACAGGACAATAGGTACTACCTCATCTACTTCCCAAAAACCACATATTAATCAGATCCTAACCATGCAATTGCTTGAGGATTGATCTAATGCAATAAAACTGGGTGGTAAAGAGGTATGATCAAAGTGTTACTTGCCTTGCTGATGATCCGTGAAACCTAGAGACTCGTAGTAGCATGCTTCACACTCCGGGTACTCTATCGCAAACAAACAAGCATACAATAAGCACTCAACTAGAAGCACGGGTAAAATTCAAATAAGAGATCTTAACCAGAAAGTTCAACTTAAGAACTCCGGTTTGCAAAAAGAATCAAACTGAAAGAAACAACAAAACTCAAATGGCGGAAGAAACAAGCTTCGTTTACTAATCTAGACTTAAGTCAAATTTTACAGTAGCAAAATCATGTTTAAATCGGTTAAACAGAAAGAGGGTTTCGAGACGAAACTCTAGGCATTTGAATCACCTGATTCCGATAAACGAGCGAAGATAAAAACTAAAACGAAAATCAAGGCAGAAATTGCGATCAAAAATAATCGCAGAAAACCCTGGAAAAAGAAAAACTGACGAACAGGCTAACGAACGGATGTTCGCTGTCTGCGACTAAACGGTGAAACTCGTTCATTAAAACAAAAAACGAGCAGGCGCCCGCTAAGTAAATAAACCGAAAAAAATAAACCAATCTAAAAATAAAACCTAGGGTTTTCTAAAAAAGCCGAGTCTGTTTTCTCTAGAAAACCGGCAGCGGCGGGTGGCTACCTTGGCGGGGCTCTGGCGAGATCCGGTGGCTCCGGCGGGGTCCGGTGGGGCGGCGGGGCTCCTGGCAACGGCGGGGCGGCAGCGGCAGGCGACGGCGGCGAGCGGCGGCGCTGGGTGGCGGGGTGGTTCGGGTGGTGGTGGGGGACGGCGGCGGCGGTATTTAAGAGGGGGGGGGGGCTGGCTTGAAGGAGGGGGCGCCGGGTCGGGGTCGGCCTCGGGACGCGTGCCCCGGCCGGACTCGGCGTCGGCGGCGGGGTGGACTCCCTCCCGCGGGGGAAGGCGGCGGCGATGCGGGCTTGGCCCGGCTCGGCTGGGCCTTCGGCCCAGTCAAGCGCGTGGAGATTTTTTTTAAAACATTCAACCGTAAATAAATCCGAGAAAAATAAATAAAAATCTAAAAATGCCAAAACAATTTTTCATCGTCTAAAATATTTAGAACAAGATGAACATTTTCTTGGCCCTAAAATGCAATTTTGAAATACGTGCAATTTTTCTAATTCGAATAAAATTGCAATAAAAACCAAATAAAATAAATAAATTGATTTTAACATTTTTCCTCTAATATTTCATTTATTTTGGAGAAGTCATTTATCCCCTCTCACATAGTTTTATTTTAGAAATATTAGGAAGAAAAATAATGAAAACCAATTGATCCCCTTTTCAAAATTTGAGAAAACTCAAATATGAAAATAACAAAATCCCCAACTCTCTCCATAGGTCCTTGAGTTGCGTAGAATTTCTAGGATCAAGCCAAAATGCAATAAAATATGATATGCAATGATGATTTAATGTATATCATTCCAAATTGAAAATTTGGGATGTTACAGGTGTATGGATTAAGTATCTCACTATCCTTTTCACAACCTTAAGATGGCATTCTTTAGGGGCGGCTTGATATCGTGCACACATGCACACACTTAGCATAATATTGGGATGTGAAGCACATAGATATAACAATGAACCAATCATGGAGCGGTAAACCTTTTGATCAACCTGAGGGAGTCCTGGATAAGGGGGTATCCGGACAGCCGGACTATATGCATCGTCCGAACTATAGAAGCGTCAAGATACAAGACTCAAAACTTCGGCTCGTGTCCGGATGGGACTCTCCTTTGCGTGGAAGACAAGGTTGGCGATCCGGATATTATATTTCCTTCCTTGTAACTGACTCCATGTAAACCCTAGCTCTCCGGTGTCTATATAAACCGGAGAGCATGGTCCTTAGAAGGCCGATCACAATTACAATCATACCATCATAGGCTAGCTCTTAGGGTTTAGCCTCTACGATCTCGTGGTAGATCTACTATTGTAGTACACATATCTTCAATATTAATCAAGCAGGAAGTAGGGTTTTACCTCCACCGAGAGGGCCCGAACCTGGGTAAACATTGTGTCCCTTGCTTCCTGTTACCATCAGCCTAAGACGCACAGATCGGGACCCCCTACCCGAGATCCGCCGGTTTTGACACCGACATTGGTGCTTTCATTGAGAGTTCCTATGTGTCGTCGCTTCGAGGCTTGATGGCTTCTTCAATCGTCAACAACACGGTCCAGGGTGAGACTTTTCCCCCTGGACAAATCTTTGTGTTCGGCGGCTTCGCACCGCGGGCCAATTCACTTGGCCATCTGGAGCAGATCGACAGCTACGCCCCTGGCCATCAGATCAGATTCGAAAACTTGAACTGCACGGCGGATATTCATGGAGACTTGATCTCCAGCGAATTCAGCCCTGTGCCAGGAGCGCCATACAGTAATGACAAGCACGGCCTAGACCTGCTATCGGACAATGCTCGGAACATCATCCTTGCAATAACCCTGGATCTAAATCCGAAACAGGTTGTGTTGCCCATGGATGGAGGGGTTGACCCCGCCCCGCAGGCCGCATACACATCGGCGGTGGAGCCGAACACAGGTCTCACCTCTGTGGAGGCCTGTAAGCCTGCCCCCCAGACTCGTATCCGGTCGTTGGTCCCGGTCCGCTCACTCTTGAGCCATCCGAGCCAGGTTGGGCTCCGGTAATGGAGTTTACCGCTGCGGACATCTTTCAGCACTCGCCCTTTGGCGACGTGCTGAACTCATTAAAGTCTCTTTCTTTGTCAGGAGGCTCTGGGCCGAACTATGTCTGGCCCGAGTGGGAAGCAGGCGATGAAGGAATTCGTTGCCCACCCACCACCCACTTCATTGCCACGATCGAAGATTTAACCGGCGTGCTTAACTTTGACTCCGAAGACATCGACGGTATGGACGACGATGCAGGAGAAGCTCCAGAATCCCTGGGGTGTGGGACTACTACCTTGGCACACGATATATGCATGGTAGATACACCCAATAAGGACGACAACGATAAACCGGAAGATAAAACACCCGGGTAAAAGCCAAAAAGGCAGCGCAGACGCCGCTCAAAGTCCAGCAATTGCAAAAATAGTGACAAGAGTGCAAGAAGGGTCGATATACCCGTAAACTTCGAAAGCAACCACGACCACATGGACCCAGCGATGGAGCAGGATGAGCTAGGTCACGCCAAACCAAGTGCGGAGCAAATATCCGATCAAAATGATCTGGAGGGACGAGCTCATGAAACTGCCACAGAACAGGAAGACAGTCCGGACGACGATGCATTCATCATCCCGGACGAACAAGTGGAACGAGACAACCTCCATAGAAAGCTTATGGCCACCGCAAGAAGTATAAAAAAGCAGAAGCAAGGGCTCAAGGCCGCACAGGAAAAGCTAAGTCGTAGATGGAATAAAGTGCTAGACATTGAAGAAAGATATGGCGACGATCGCCATACGAAAAGCTATCAGAAGCGCAAGCTACTGCCAGAATTCGACGACGAGGCCGTTCCACCAAAGAATAATACAACCGGGAGACCAGACGTACCGCTCCACAACCGCAACAGAACATCCACAGACGCCGCGCACGATCTACGTGAGCATCTGGATAGGAAAGCCGGTGCAGCCAGGTCCATCTATGGATCTAAAAGACACACCCTGGCGAGGGACTATGGTCACCCAAACGCTCATACAAGCCAAATACCAGTTCGGAATAAACTCCGGACACAGCAACAGCCGACTGCATGCCACAGCACGTCCAGATACAGAGGGGCTGCTCACCCCCTGTGCTTCACCGACGAAGTACTGGACCATGAATTCCCACAAGGCTTCAAACCTGTGAACATAGAAGCGTATGACGACACGACAGAGCCAGGGGTCTGGATTGAGGATTTTATCCTGCATATTAACATGGCTCGTGGAGATGACCTCCACGCCATCAAATACCTTCCCTTAGAATTGAAGGGACCAGCTAGACACTGGTTGAAAAGCCTCCCCGAAAACTCAATTGGGAGTTGGGAGGAACTCGAAGATGCTTTCAGGGCCAATTTTCAAGGGACTTATGTCCGGCCTCCGGATGCAGACGACCTAAGTCACATAATCCAACAGCCCGGAGAGCCCGCCCGCAAGCTTTGGAACAGATTCCTCACTAAGAAGAATCAAATTGTCGATTGTCCGGACGCCGAAGCCTTAGCGGCATCCAAACACAACATCCGTGACGAATGGCTCGCCCGACACCTTGGCCAAGAAAAGCCAAGGACAATGGCAGCCTTAACAAGCCTTATGACCCGCTTTTGCGTGGGTGAAGATAGTTGGTTGGCCCTTAAAGGCACTAGCGACCCCAGCACATTTGAAATAAGGGATGGCAACGGGAAGCCACGACATAATAAAAACAAACACCATCCAGAATAGGTGGGGTCGCTAGTGGAATAACAAGGAATGGGGATATACGAGGACACTGTCCACGGAATGGGGATAAACCCATCCAGAATTAGACAAAGCAACACCACCTTCGAAGGGGTGATACCAGGCGTTGAAGCCTATGGCAGGGGCTCCATTATGCTGGAAGTAACATTCGGCCCCCCAGGCAACTCCAGAAGCGAAGAACTGCTCTTCGCCATCGCACCCTTCCAAAGCGGCTATCACGCATTGCTTGGAAGAACGGCCTTCGCCCGCTTCAACGCATTGCCGCACTATGGCTACCTTACACTCAAGATGCCCGGTACCCGTGGCGTCATCACCGTTAGCAGAATAACGGAGCGCTCTTCACGCGCAGAGGAACACGTGACGGCCATAGTGGCCGGACTATAAGCGGCCTCCAATATCAGAAAACACGACTGGTCATTACGACCACAAACACGGTTAGACGAGTCTGGTAGCCTGGATAAAATTCAAACAGGGCACCGTATATGCAATACCATAACGGAAACCAGGGGCTGTATATATTTAATACAGCCCCACACTCGACTCGACCTTATTGGCAGGCCAACATCTTACACTTCTATTATTAATCGCATACTTACGTTGCACTCTCCTACGAGTTTTTCTTTTTTTTACAGACAACGTTCACGCGAGACCCTTCCAGGATACGACACAACGGAGACAAAGGCGCAGACGTGCAGCAGGGCCCCGTTCAACAGGTTTCTTTTTATATTAAGCCCATGTGTAAACCTTTTCTACTGCCTCTTGTTGTTTAACCATCCCATGGGTTCTATACCCATAGAGGATACTCCCGTTATTGGCAGTTGGCCACGGCAGACTAAATTGCACGTACCTAGAAATTAAGGGCTTATAATAGGCTCTTGCCAGCCTATTTTCTTTTACAAAGACCGAATACCCTCGGGAGTGTTTGGCGTCACGAGTTTGGCCGTATATGCATCAGCTCCAAATCATGTCTTTGGTCAAATGTTGGGTTTGCCCGGCTCCTGGGTTTGCCGCCTTACGTTCCGTTATCACTGACTAAGGCAGGCCAAAGGAGAACTACTGCAATTGTGCCCTGGTTATTCCGGATGAGCGCCTCAGTAGAGAAAGCCGAAAACTGACTATCATGATACAATGAGAGACTGTTCAACCACTCAAAGACTCACCGGAATCCCTAAAGATTCCTCCGCATTAATGAAGGGCCGTTTCCCGGCCATGTACACACGCACCCATATTCGGATGCATGCGCATGTACCAGGGGCTACATAGTAGCCCCACCATTAGACTCCCATGGCTAAGCGGAAGTGTTACAACTATATAGTCCGGTTGCCTAGTTTGGCGTGCGATCACCTCCTTAACGGACCAAGACATTGGATCAAGTGTGATTATGCATATTTTTCGCGAACACCCCCGCATTGTATGCGTGGGGGCTGAAGCCAACGACTGCTATCTTTCGGACTACCTATACATATAAAAACGGCCGTACAGGGGACACAATCATATTCTCAGGCAAAAAGTACAAATATAGCCTTGTATTCAAAATAAACATTGTTTTTTACAATGATTTGACTTATCACTCGAACAAGACATTCTTCGAGCACTGCACCTCTATTAGGCGGGCACCTTCTGTGACTTGCGCCAAGTAGTGCTCGGCCGGATATTGGCCTCCCGTCGGATCTTGGGTCGCTATTACAGTGGCCTCCATATCCGTACAATAGGCTTTAACGCGGGCTAGAGCCATCCACACACCCTCTATGCACGCCGACCTCCTCATGGCGTCAATCCGAGACACGGCTCCAAGGAATTCCTGCACCAAACCAAAATAGCTGTCCGGCTTAGGCCCCTTCGGCCAAAGATGGTCTATTACAGACCGCATTGCAAGCCCGGACAACCTATGGAGCTCCGCCATAGCAGCCACCTTCTCATTCAGTGGCAGCGGGCGAGGGGGAGCATTGAACTGCGACCAGAAAAGCTTCTCCACTTCTTCATCGCCTTGACCCTCAAAGAACTTGACAGCTTCAGCTGTACTATTCGCCAAGTCCGCATATGCATCTGCAGGACTCATGCGACCAGCCAGGGGAGCATACTTTGGATCCAAGAACTTCGTCCACAGTAAGTATGAGCCCCCAACCACGATTTTGTCGACCTGTTGGAGCTCCTCCCGCATACTCCGGATCTCGGTACGCATCTCCTTGGCGGCATTAAGTGCCTTGTCCAGCTCGGCCGAACTAGCCTTATTCTCCTTTTCGAGGAGTGCGTACCGGTCGACGGTATTTTTTAACTCCCCATCCATTTCGGCTATCTTTTCCTCGCTTCGGTGATGAGTAGCCTGTTTGGCTCTCAATTCTTCGACCGCCTTTAGGGCAGCCGCATTGCTATCCCGAGCTTGTTGCTTGGCTTGAGCAAGTTCCGCCCTTAGGGCCTCCATGGCAGCAGCACCATCCGCAGTGCAAACACATTGCATTAATATTATGCCCCTCTTATACATCATAATAAGGGAAACCGAGCACATACCCTGTGACTCCTCCAGCCATTTATTCACCAGCGTGATATCGGCATCAATGGGTCCGATCTGCCTTCTTAGTTCGGCAACTTCAACAGACTGGTCGGCTGCCGGATCCCTGTATACCTGCACACATGTACGGTGCAGCCATTAGTATATGATCCCCCGTTTGCCGCCTATGGCGGGCAACCAGAGTCTCAGGGGCTACTATCTATAGGGAACACACCTAGCGTGTGCTTCATAACCAAAAAATTGTGCATTTTTCACTACATACCTCAAAGCCTTTGAGCAGGCTTGTAAATGCCTCATTCATACCGCTGGTGGCGGATGAAATCTTTGTGAGCACCGTGCTCATTAAAGAGCGGTGCTCCTCGAGAGTGTGGCTCGCTCCAGAAGGCCCGTCAGTATGTCCAGCCGGACACTGAACTGTGCCGGACCCTTCTCATCGCCCCCCGTGGGAGCCAAACGCTCCGGGCTCTGGGTGATTGACGTGTTCGCTGCCGGCTTCGGTAGATCCGGACTCCTCCGTGACGACACCTCCGTGTCGCCCACTTCATGAGGCGAGAGGTGGGTGGAGTCTCACTCTCCATCATCTCCGGACGAAGGTCCCCCGAAGACGAGCTCTGTTGAGAAGAGCTGCTCGTCGGACTACCAAAGATGAAGTCCTGGTTATGGATCTCGGAGTAACATCACACCTTCGAATTAATGAATAACTTATGGCTTGGTGGAGGGTTGGCCCGTTGGTGGGCACGACGTGGTGAGGGTGCCCGTCGCGGCAGAGCCCCTTAGTGATGTTTTCTTCCCTTGCTTGGGCGTCTCCGCCTCCAAATCTTCAGAGGCAGCCCTCTTCTTCCCACGTGGGGAGGAGGCTTTGACCTCCCCTTCCCGGCTATCCTCCATAGGAGGGGTAGCGATTTCCCCGGTTTGGATGCGTAGTGCGTGAAGTTCAGCTTCGCCGACCTTTCCTTCGCCTTTCCCTGAAGGGATTTTGCTGAGCACCCGGTCAAGCATCTTGGTAATGGTTGGACCGGGCGAGCCTTCAGGAAGTGGCGCCGGACACCTAATTCTCTCCGCCTTGTTGAGCCATTCCTGGCCACGGAGGAATTTTCGGAATAATAGTTATGATAAATACAAATGAAGTGTCCGGGTTTAAGGTTACTTACTTGGGCATCTAGGCGATTGCAGCTTAGGCCCGCATCCTGGGTGGTGTCCAGACACTTTACATGTGGTCCGAAGAATAACTTACACATCCCTTCGAGCGTCAGGCCGAAGAAGTTCTTAATAGTCTGCGGACCCTCCGGATTAAACTCCCACATCCGGAGAGGCCAACATTTGCACGACAACATCCGCCGGACTAGCATTACTTGAATTATGCTGACAAGATTTATGTCCCTCTCAATAAGCTCCCGGATACGATTTTGCAGTTCTGGTACATCGCCAGCAGGCCCATAATTCCGTCCCACATCGGTCCAAGACACCAACTGTGACGGAGGGCCTGAGCAGAACTCGGGGGCAGCTACCCACTTTGTGCCTCTGGGAGCAGTGACATAGAACCGTCTCCGTTGCCATACATCGGATACTTCCAGAAAAGAACCCTCTGGCCATGGGGCATCAGCGTTCCTGCTTATTATAGGGCCTCCGCACTCCACATGTCGCCCCTCGATCATCTTCGGCTTCACATTGAAGGTCTTCAGCCATAAGCCGAAGTGTGGGTTGACGTGGAGAAAAGCCTCGCACACAATAATGAAAGACGAGATATGGAGGATGGCGTCTAGATCCAGATCGTGAAAATCCAACCCATAGTAGAACATGACCCCCCTTACAAAGGGGTCGAGGGTGAGGCCCAGGCCTCGGAGGAAGTGAGGAATGAACACGACACTCTCATTGGGCTCCGACGTGGGGATAATTTGCCCCGAAGCAGGAAGCCTCTGCTGGACATCGGTGGTCAGGTATCCGACCTCCCTAAGCTTCGCAATATCCTATTGAGGAGGCCACCCACCGGCCTGTTGCGTCAGATCCGGACATACTGGATGATCTGGGGTGCTGGAGCTTAGGTTTTGAGTGCTGGAGCTCGAGGTGCGAGAAGGAGTAGGAGAGGTGGAAAAGAGGCGTAGGCCTTGACCCCTTTATAAGAGGGATGAATACCAAGAGTCCTCAGCTTGACCGCTTGAGACTTATCTAAAAATACATGGAATCATGCCAACGGTCGCTGTGGGGTCACATATGCCCATATTGATAAAAGATCCCGTATTAAGAGGGACACGATCTCTGCTTTGGCAGGACGTGCCAATAAAACCGCCTCGCAATGCGAGTCGAGGTGGACCAGGAGACGCCGGTTCGTGTTGGACCAGGCCACGATGCAAGGGCACGACATGCAAAGATTGCCAGCAGAACGGATTTATACTAGGGTATGTGAAGATCATCTTGCAGATCCGGACACGGTCTACATGTTTGATAACCATCTTGGAGTATTTGGAGGAGGAACCCGCCTTGCAATGCCGAAGACAAGACTGTGCGCCGGACTTGTCGTCATTGAAGCCTGGTTCAGGGGCTACTGAGGGATTCCTGGATAAGGGGGTATCCGGACAACCAGACTATATGCATCGTCCGGACTATAGAAGCATCAAGATACAAGACCCAAGACTTCGGCTCGTGTCCGGATGGGACTCTCCTTTGTGTGGAAGACAAGCTTGGCGATCCGGATATTATATTTCCTTCCTTGTAACCGACTCCATGTAAACCCTAGCTCTCCGGTGTCTATATAAACCAGAGAGCATGGTCCTTAGAAGGCCGATCACAATTACAATCATACCATCATAGGCTAGCTCTTAGGGTTTAGCCTCTACGATCTCGTGGTAGATCTACTCTTGTATTACACATATCTTAAATATTAATCAAGTAGGAAGTAGGGTTTTACCTCCATCAAGAGGGCTCGAACCTGGGTAAACATTGTGTCCCTTGCTTCCTGTTACCATCAGCCTAAGACGCACAGATCGGGACCCACTACCCGAGATCCGCCGGTTTTGACACCGACACAACCGGTTCACCATCTTTGGTCAAATCAAGATGTCCACTAGTAGGCATGGGTGTAGTCATACCTTTGCATTCTTTCATATTGAAGTTCTTGATTAAGTCCTTGGTGTACCTTGTTTGAGAGACAAAGGTACCTTCCTTAATTTGCTTGATTTGCAAACTGAGAAAGAATTTGAGTTCACTCATCATAGACATCTCAAACTTCTCCGACATTAGCTTTCCAAACTTTTCACTAAAGTGAGGGTTAGTCGAACCAAATATAATATCATCAACGTAGATTTGGCACACAAATAGTTCTCCATTAACCCGTTTAGTAAAAAGAGTAGAATCAAATTTTCCAATTTCAAAGCCCTTTTCAATAAGGAACTTGGTCAAGAATTTATACCATGCTCTAGGAGCTTGTTTAAGACCATAAAGAGCTTTGTGAAGTTTGTAAACATGATTAGGTTTCTTAGGATTGACAAAGCCAGGAGGTTGCTTAACATAAACTTCCTCCTCTATTTCACCATCTAGAAAAGCACTTTTAATGTCCATTTGGTACAAGGTGATATCATGGTGATTAGCATAGGCAAGTAAGATGCGAATGGACTCAAGTCTAGCAACGGGGTCATATGTCTCACCATAGTCCATACCTTCGACTTGAGTGTATCCTTGGGCGATGAGATGTGCTTTGTTGCAAACTACTTGTCCATCTTCATCTTGCTTGCTGCGAAACACCCATTTGGTAACGATGATGTTGTGGTTGTTGTCGGGCTTCTCGACCAATGTCCACACTTGGTTTCTCTCAAAGTTGTGTAGTTCTTCATGCATGGCGTTTATCCAATCCGGATCTTCCAATGCGTCTTCAACCTTCATAGGTTCAATGCTAGAGATGAATGAATAATGTTCATAAAAGTTAGCTAAACAAGTTTTAGAGAAAGTAATTCTCCCGGTTTGGATATCATTGTAGATTTGCTCGACGGGATGGTCTTTGGAAACTCTTTCTAGAACTCGTGAAAGCTTTTGCTTGGATCTTGGTGGAACATCTTCTTCATCTTTCTCTTCTTCTTGGCCTTCTTCATTGTTGACTTTGTCATTCTCTTGTCGTGGTGGAGAAGGAGGTTGTTGACATTCATCTTGGTGTACTTCCTCATTTTATTCGTCTTGGTGTGTCCCACTTGTGGATGCTTCCGTATCAACTCTTGGTTCACCTTGTCGTGAGGTGGAAGCTTCCACTTGGATGGACGAGGTACTCTCCTTCACCTCCGTTGGACGAATCTTGCCAATAGACAAGTCTTGGATTGCTTCCGAAGGGTCTTTGTCTCCTACATCAATTGGCAATTGCTCTACTTGTGAGCCGTTAGATTCATCAAACTTCACATCTACCCTCTCTTCAACCTTTAGGGTGAAATTATTGTAGACACGATAAGTGTGAGAGTTTGAGCCATAACCAAGTAGGAAACCTTCATGAGACTTAGGAGCAAATTTAGAATGACGATGCTTATCAAGAATGTATCACTTTGAGCCGAATACTTGAAAGTATCCAACTTGGGGTTTGTTGCCGGTGAGGAGCTCATATGCCGTCTTGTCGAGTAGCTTGTGAAGATACAAGCGATTTGTTGCATGACAAGTTGTCTCAACCGCTTCTGCCCAAAAGTGCTTTGGCGTCTTGTACTCATCAAGCATCGTTCTCGCCATTTCGATGAGCGTCCGGTTCTTCCTCTCAACAACTCCATTTTGTTGAGGTGTGTACGTCGCCGAGAACTCATGTGAAATCCCCTCTTCATCGAGAAAGGTGTCCACATTTGCGTTCTTGAACTCCGTTCCATTGTCGTTGCAAACCTTCTTGATCTTCACTTCAAATTGATTTTGGGCCTTCCTAGCGAAGTTTTTGAAGATCTTTTGGACCTGCGATTTATCATCGAGAAAGAACACCCACGTAAATCTTGAAAAATCATCAACTATAACTAGACCAATAGAGTTTCCACCGAGACTCTTGTAAGCGTTGGGACCGAAAAGATCCATGTGAAGTAGCTGGAGCGGCCTCCTTGTGGTCATGATGTTCTTCATGAGATGCCTCCCTCCAACCTGTTTACCTGCTTGACAAGCGCTGCAAAGTCTATCCTTATTAAATATGACATTGTTAACGCCATGGATATGATTTCCTTTTATAAGCTTGTCAAGGTTTCGCATGCCCACATGACCTAACCATCTATGCCATAACCAGCCTTTAGAGGATTTAGCAATTAAGCAAGTTCTAGGTTGAGCCTTTGTAGTGAAATCAACAATGTAAAGATCACCTCTACGTATACCGGTAAAGACCATTTTATGATTATTTCTACGAAACACTTGGCAACCTACTTCAGTAAATAGGACATTGAAACCAAAATCAACAAGTCTAGATACTGAAAGTAAATTGTACCCAAGAGATTCAACGGGCATGACATTTTGTATGGAGCTATCATGTGAGATGGCCACCTTACCAAGGCCAACCACCTTACCCTTTGAGTTATCACCAAAAGCGACATACTTTCGAGGGCCGTCATTTTTAGCAAGCTCACGAAACATATCTTTATCTCCGGTCATGTGATTGGTACATCCACTATCAAGAACCCATTCCTTTCCTCCTACCATGTATCCCCAAAGATTTGCCATAAGACCAAAGTGTCTCATTTCATCATCAAGATCAAAGTCACTATCATCATCCTCATCATAGTATCCATGTTCAACATCGTCATGTGATGGATCAATTCCTAGAGAGGGTGATTCGTTAGAGTGAGTTTGACAATGATCTTCTTTATGAATTTTAATAGCTTCAGAAATAATATCACTAATAATTCCAACATCTCCTTTGGCACGCATAAGATTTGTAAGCTCAAATAGACAATCACCAAACTTAGGATCATTGGAGTTCATCTTACTCAAGGCAATAGACTTATGGAGAATTTCATCTAGATTTTTCAAGGAATAATTTGGAAAACATTCCTCAAGATATTTCCATATGGTGTAGGCACAGTTAAGAGTAGGCAAGCAACCTACCAAGTTTCTAGGCAAATCTCTAGTGATAAGATTAACAGTTTTGAGATTGTGAATCATGTCAATTGACTCATCAAGGGTGGGATGCATAGGATCAACATGAGGTGCACAAGGGCTAGTAATGTACTTGTTCAAATGATATTCATTGAAAATCACAAGCATCTCATTTTTTCACTCATGAAAATACTCTCCATCAAGTATAGGCACTCTATGTCTAAGACTCCCCAAAGTAGACTCATCCATCTTCCTCCAATGGTGTTTAAACCAAAGCAATGGAGACCAAAGCTCTGATACCAATTGAAAGGATCGAGAAGAGGTGTCTAGAGGGGGGTGAATAGACTCTAAGTGAGAAAAGTTACAGTTTTTAATTTCTTTAAGTTGAAGTGGAGTTTTGGCACAAGTTTAACATTCACAATACATATCAAGCAAGCGTGCAAAGAGTATATGAGCAGCGGAAAGTAAAGCATGCAAATTGCAAGAATTAAAGGGATGGGATTGGAGTGTGCAAACGCAATTTGGATACACGGAGATTTTTGAGCCGTGGTTCCGATAGGTAGTGCTATCGTACATCCATGTTGATGGAGACTTCAACCCACGAAGGGTAACGGTTGCGTGAGTCCACGGAGGGCTCCACCCATGAAGGGTCCATGAAGAAGCAACCTTGTCTATCCCACCATGGTCGTCGCCCACGAAGAACTTGCCTCACTAGGGTAGATCTTCACGAAGTAGGCAATCTCCTTGCCTTTACATACTCCTTGGTTCAACTTCACAATCTTGTCGGAGGCTCCCAAGTGACACCGAGCTAATCTAGGAGACACCACTCTCCAAGAAGTAACAAATGGTGTGTTGATGATGAACTCCTTGCTCTTGTGCTTCAAATGATAGTCTCTTCAACACTCAACTCTCTCTCACAGGATTTGGATTTGGTGGAAAGAAGGTTTGAGTGGAAAGCAACTTGGGGAAGGCTAGAGATCAAGATTTATGTGGTAGGAATGGAATATCTTGACCTCAACACAAGTGTAGGTGGTTCTCTCTCAGAAAATGAATGCTGGAAGTGTAGGCACATTCTAATGGCTCTCTCCACGAATGAAGAGTGGGTGGAGGGGTATATACACTAGAAAAAAAGACACATCCGTGACATTTTGGGTCGAACGAATTTTTTTTCTGTCATACATATGACACTTCTATGACGATAATTGTGACAAAATCCGGTATCATCATAGATGTGGTGGGCTCCTACTTCTATGAAAAAATATCATGACAGAAAATGGGCTTTTCGTCCTGGGCGGGCCGGAGACGCAGCTGCATGACATTCTTTGGGCCGTCCATGATAGAAAAAACCGTGGTAGAAGCGAGGGCGAGCAAAATTTCGGGGAGTTCCCGGTTATGGTGGGAGGTCGGGGGCCAAGAGATGCGTGTTTCTCTCGTACGCGTACGCGCGTGTGTGCGAGGCATTGGCTCTAACTGAACCCGAGCGAGGCATTTGGCTCTAACTGAACCCGAGCGATTGCACTGCAGGCTACGCATTACTGAACCCGAGCGATTGATTGATGGCTGTTAACTGAACCCGATCGAGCGATCCCTTCACTACTGCTGCTAACTGAAGCCGATCGATTGGATGAATAGTGAGCGTTGCGGGGGGGGGGGGGGTGGATGAACAGTGAGCGACGGCGTTGCCTCTGGATGAACATGACCCCATGGTGTGGAGGGCTGGATGAACAGTATACGGTGGAGGGGTGCCCGTGCAGGGGTGGATGAATAGGACCCTGTAGTGTGGAGGGCTGGATGAACAGTAGACGGTGGAGGGGTGCCCGTGGAGGGGTCGATGAACAGGACCCCATGGTGTGGAGGGCTGGATGAACAGTAGATGGTGGAGGGGTGCCCGTGGAGGGGTGGATGAACAGGACCCCGTGGTGTGGAGGGCTGGATGAATAGTAGATGGTGGAGGGGTGCCTGATACGTCTCCATCGTATCTATAATTTTTGATTGTTCCATGCCAATATTCTCCAACTTTTATGTACTTTTGGCAACTTTTTATACTATTTTTTGGGACTAACATATTGATCCAGTGCCCAGTGCCAGTTCCTATCTGTTGCATGTTTTTTGTTCCGCAGAAACCCAATATCAAACGGAGTCCAAACGGGATAAAAACGGACGGAGATTTTTTTTTGGAATATTTATGATTTTCGGGAAGTGAAATCAACGCGAAACGGTGTCCAGGGTGGTCACGAGGTAGGGGGGCGCGCCCTACCCCCCAGGCGCTCCCCTGACCCTCGTGGTCCACCTGTAAGGCAGTTGACGCTCTTCTTTTGGCGCAAGAAAGCTAATTTTATGAGAAAGATCTTGGCGAAAGATTCACCCCAATCGGAGTTACGGATCTCCAGATATAAAGGAAATGGTGAAGGGGTAGAACTAGGGAACGCAGAGAACACAGAAACAGAGAGATAGATCCAATCTCGGAGGGGCTCTCACCCCTCCCAAGCCATGAGAGCCAAGGACCAGAGGGGAATCCCTTCTCTCATCTAGGGAGGAGGTCAAGGAAGAAGAAGAAGAAGGGCCCCTCTCTCCCCCTTGCTTCCGGTGGCGCCGGAGCGCTGCCGGGGGCCATCATCATCACCGCAATCTTCACCAACACCGCCGTCATCTTCACCAACATCTCCATCACCTTCCCCCTTCTATATCCAGCGGTCCACTCTCCCGCAACCCGCTGTACCCTCTACTTGAACATGGTGCTTTATGCTTCATATTATTATCCAATGATGTGTTGCCACCCTATGATGTCTGAGTAGATTTTCGTTGTCCTATTGGTGGTTGATGAATTGCTATGATTGATTTAACTTGCTTGTGTTATGTTGCTGTCCTATTGTGCCCTCCGTGTCGCGCAAGCATGAGGGATTCCTGCTGTAGGGTGTTGCAACACGTTCATGATTCGCTTATAGTGGGTTGCGTGAGTGAATGAAACACCAACCCGAGTAAGGGGATTGTTGCGTATGGGATAAAAGGGGACTTGATGCTTTAATGCTATGGTTGGGTTTCTTAATGAATCTTTAGTAGTTGTGGATGCTTGCTAGAGTTCCAATCATAAGTGCATATGATCCAAGTAGAGAAAGTATGTTAGCTTATGCCTCTCCCACATAAAACTTGCTATCGGTCTAGTAACATAGTCAATTGCTTAGGGGAAATTCCACAACTCCTACCACCACTTTTCCACACTCGCTATATTTACTTTCTTGCTTCTAAACAGCCCCTAGTTTATGTTTACGTGCTCTTTATTATCTTGCAAACCTATCCTATCACACCTACAAAGTACTTCTAATTTCATACTTGTTCTAGGTAAAGCAAACGTCAAGCGTGTGTAGAGTTGTATCGGTGGTCGATAGAACTTGAGGGAATATTTATTCTACCTTTAGCTCCTCATTGGGTTCGACACTCTTACTTATCAAAAACTGTTGCGATCCCCTATACTTGTGGGTTATCAAGACCTTTTTCTGGCGCCGTTACCGGGGCGTCATAGCGTGGGGTGAATACTCTCGTGTGTGCTTGTTTGCTTTATCACTAAGTAATTTTTATTTGCTGTTCTTAGTTGTTCTCTATCTTTAGTTATGGATATGGAACGCAAAATACCAAAAAAATTAGCTATACTTGCTACTCATGAAGATGGGGTAACTCCTAAAACCCTCGATTCTCATTATGCGAAAGATATTATGTACTACTTTGATAATCCTGAGAAAGCCCCATTCAACTTTATAATGGGAGACACGTTGGATCAACGTGAATACTTTAGGGATTATCGCTCGACACAAAAAGGGAAACTATTATGGGATCAATTTATTATGTTGCGTTGGTATGCCTGGAATCTATGCTTGAGATATGATATTACTTGTTGCTCTAGGATGGAGGCTCCACACCTCCCCTTTTCATGCAAATTTAACGATAATGAAACCTTAGCTTCCTATGCTAATGGTATATATGATTACTATGATGTGGAACAAATAGAAGAATTTGTTGCTTTTAAGGCTGCCTATGATATTGAAGCTTTGTTTGAAAAGTATGAAGCTTTTGATGATGATGGTTATAGGCCGGAAAATCTTGCTATACTTGGATATTGCTATGAAAATTATGAATACAATTACTATATTAATGCTTTTATGAAGAAAGTCAACGCTGTCCAAGAAGAGACTAATATTTTGCAGGAAGCTATGGAAGAAGAAATTGATGAAACAGTGAGCTCATTGGATGAAAAAGATGATGAGGAGAGCGAAGAACAAAAGGAGGAAGAGCGGATTAGCTACCCGTGCCCACCTTCTAATGAGAGTAACCCTCCAACTCATACATTATTTAATTCCCCTTCGTGCTTACCGAAGGATGATTGCTATGATGACTGTATGATCCCTTGATTTTTTGAAATATCCCTTTTTGATGATGCTTGCTATGCTTGTGGCCAAGATGCCAATATGAATTATGCTTATGGAGATGAACTTGCTATAGTTCCTTATGTTAAACATGAAATTGTTGCTATTGCACCCACGCATGATAGTCCTATTATCTTTTTGAATTCTCCAACTACACTATATCGGAGAAGTTTGTGCTTATTAAGGATTATATTGATGGGTTGCCTTTTACCATTGCACATGATGATTTTGATGAATGTAATATGCATGTGCTTGCTGCTCCTACTTGCAATTATTATGAGAGAGGAACTATATCTCCACCTCTCTATGTTTCCAATACGATAGAATTGCAAGAAACTGTTTATACTATGCATTGGCCTTTACTTGGTGTGCATGAATTGTTCTTTTATGACATGCCGATGCATAGGAAGAGAGTTAGACTTCGTTGTTGTATGATATATGTTACTTTGTGCTCACTACTAAATTACAAATCATTGTTAATTAAAATTGGCTTTGATATACCTTGGGATCCGGGTGGATCCATTACTTGAGCACTAAATGCCTAGCTTAATGGCTTTAAAGAAAGCGCTGCCAGGGAGACAACCCGGAAGTTTTAGAGAGTCATTTATTTCTGTTGAGTGCTTGCATATAGTTTAAAAACAAAAAAAATAAAGAGGGGAACCTAAAAACTTTTCAAAAAGGAAAGTGAAAGTGAGAAAGACAAGCATTGTTGAAGTGGGAGAGCTCCTTGAACTTTGTTCATGCTCACGGAAACTTTGTGAATCTTGATTACAGAAACTTTTCAATAAAAATAATTATCCCCTTGTATAATTCCATTGTATTATAAAAATAATGTGCCAAGGATTGCCTTTAGGATGTTTACAATGCTTGTTGGTTTGTACGGTGCAGGACAGAAACTGTGGCTGTAGTGCGAGATTTTACATTTGTACCTGGAAAGTCAAACGGTTCTGATTCCTTTTGAACTTTCTTGATGTACAACTTGTTTATTTTTCCTAATTTTGTTAGAATTTTTGGGGTACCAGAAGTATGGTGGATGTTCAGATTGCTACAGACTGTTCTGTTTTTGACAGATTCTGTTTTTGATGCATAGTTTGCTTGTTTTGATGAATCTATCAATTTATATCAGTGGATTAAGCCATGAAAAAGTTATGTTACAGTAGACACAATGCAAAAACAAAATATGAATAGGTTTGCTACAGTAATTAGAGTGGTGATTTGCTTTATTATACTAACGGATCTTACCGAGTTTTCTGTTGAAGTTTTGTGTGGATGTAGTGCCTAATCGAGGATGTTTCGATGTGAGAAGAAGGAAGAGAGGCAAGAGCTCAAGCTTGGGGATGCCTGAGGCACCCCAAGTAAATATTCAAGGATACTCAAGCATCTAAGCTTGGTGATGCTGGGGAGGCATCCCCTCTTTCTTCAACAAGCATCGGTATGTTTTCGAATTCGTTTCGTTTATGCATTATGTGCAAGTCTTGGAGCGTCTTTTGCATTTAGTTTTCACTTTTTCTTTTATGCACCATGCTGGTATGAGATAGTCCTTGGTTGATTTATATAATTCTCATTGCACTTCACTTAAATCTTTTGAGTATGGCTTTATAGAATGCTTCATGTGCTTCACTTATATCATTTGAAGTCTGGATTGCCTGTTTCTCTTCACAAAAAAACGCCATTTGTAGAATGCTCTTTTGCTTCACTTATATTAGTTAGAGTGTGGGCATATATTTTGTAGAAAGAATTAAACTCTCTTGCTTCTTATATCTATTTAGAGAGATGACAGGAATTGGTCATTCACATGGTTAGTCATAAAATCCTACATAAACTTGTAGATCGCTGAATATGATATGTTTGATTCCTTGCAATAGTTTTGCGATATAAAGGTGGTGATATTAGAGTCATGCTAGTGGGTGGTTGTGGATTGTAGAGACACTTGTGTTGAGGTTTGTGATTCCCGTAGCATGCACGTATGGTGAACCGCTTTGTGATGAAGTTGGAGCACAATTTTATTTATTGATTGTCTTCCTTATGAGTGGCGGTCGGGGACGAGCGATGGTCTTTTCCTACCAATCTATCCCCCTAGGAGCATGCGCGTAGTACTTTGTTTTCAATGGCTTGTATATTTTTGCAATAAGTATATGAGTTCTTTATGACTAATGTTGAGTCCATGGATTATACACACTCTCACCCTTACACCATTGGTAGCCTCTTCGGTACCGTGCATTGCCCTTTCTCACCTCGAGAGTTGGTGCAAACTTCGCCGGTGCATCCAAACCCCGTGATACGATACACTCTATCACACATAAGCCTCATTATATCTTCCTCAAAACAGCCACCATACCTACCTATCATGGCATTTCCATAGCCATTCCGAGATATATTGCCATGCAACTTCCATCATCATCATATTCATGACTTGAGCATTCATTGTCATATTGCTTTGCATGATCGTAAGATAGCTAGCATGATGTTTTCATGGCTTGTCCGTTTTTTGATGTCGTTGCTATGCTAGATCATTGCACATCCCGGTACACCACCGGAGGCATTCACATAGAGTCATATCTTTGTTCTAGATATTGAGTTGTAAGTAAATAAAAGTGTGATGATCATCATTATTAGAGCATTGCCCCAGTGAGGAAAGGATGACGGAGACTATGATTCCCCCACAAGTCGGGATGAGACTCCAGACTTTATGAAAAACAAAAGAGATCAAAGAAGACCAAATAAAAAAAGAGGCCAAAGAAGCCCACCAAAAAAATAAAATAAATAAATAAATAAAAATGAGATAAAAAGAGAGAAGGGGCAATGTTACTATCCTTTTACCACACTTGTGCTTCAGAGTAGCACCATGTTCTTCGTAGAGAGAGCCTCCTATGCTTTCACTTTCATATACTAGTGGGAATTTTCATTATAGAACTTGGCTTGTATATTCTGATGATGGGCTTCCTCAAATGCCCGAGGTCTTCATGAGCAAGCAAGTTGGATGCACACCCACTTAGTTTCAGTTTGAGCTCTCATACACTTATAGCTCTAGTGCATCTGTTGCATGGCAATCCCTACTCACTCACATTGATATCTATTGATGGGCATCTCCATAGCCCGTTGATACGCCTAGTCGATGTGAGACTTCCTCCTTTTTTGTATTCTCCACATAACCCCACCATCATATTCTATTCCACCTATAGTGCTATGTCCATGGCTCATGCTCATGTATTGCGTGAAAGTTGAAAAAGTTTGAGATTATTAAAGTATGAAACAATTGCTTGGCTTGTCATCGGGGTTGTGCATGATTAAATACTTTGTGTGATGAAGATAGAGCAACAGCCAGACTATATGATTTTGTAGGGATAACTTTCTTTGGCCATGTTGTTTTGAAAAGACATGATTGCTTTATTGGTACGCTCGAAGTATTATTGTTTTATGTCAAATGATAGACTATTGCTTTGAATCACTTGTGTCTTAATATTCATGCCATGATTAGACATATGATCAAGATTATGCTGGGTAGCATTCCACATAAAAAAATTATTTTTTTATCACTTACCTACTCGAGGACGAGCAAGAATTAAACTTGGGGATGCTGATACGTCTCCGTCGTATCAATAATTTTTGATTGTTCCATGCCAATATTCTCCAACTTTTATGTACTTTTGGCAACTTTTTATACTATTTTTTGGGATTAACATATTGATCCAGTGCCAAGTGTCAGTTCCTGTCTGTTGCGTCTTTTTTGTTTTGCAGAAACCCAATATCAAACGGAGTCCAAACAGAATAAAAACGGACTGAGATTTTTTTTGGAATATTTATGATTTTTGGGAAGTGAAATCAACGTGAAACGGTGTCCGGGGTGGTCACGAGGTAGGGGGGCGCCCTACCCCCTCAGGCGCGCCTCTGACCCTCATGGTCCACACGTAAGGCGGTTGACGCTCTTCTTTTGGTGCAAGAAAGCTAATTTTATGAGAAAGATCTGGGTGAAAGATTCACCCCAATCGGAGTTATGGATCTCCAGATATAAAGGAAACGGTGAAGGGGTAGAACCAGGGAACGCAGAGAACACAGAAACAGAGAGATAGATCCAATCTCGGAGAGGCTCTCGCCCCTCCCAAGCCATGGGAGCCAAGGACCAGAGTGGAAACCCTTCTCCCATCTAGGGAGGAGGTCAAGGAAGAAGAACAAGAAGAAGGGGCCCTCTCTCCCCCTTGCTTCCAGTGGCGCCGGAGCACTGCCGGGGGTCATCATCATCACCGCAATCTTCACCAACACCGCCGTCATCTTCACCAACATCTCCATCACCTTCCCCCTTCTATATCCACCACTCTCCCGCAACCCTCTGTACCCTCTACTTGAACATGGTGCTTTATGGTTCATATTATTATCCAATGATGTGTTGCCATCCTATGATGTCTGAGTAGATTTTCGCTGTCCTATTGGTGGTTGATGAATTGCTATGATTGATTTAACTTGCTTGTGTTATGTTGCTGTCCTATTGTGCCCTCCGTGTCACGCAAGCATGAGGGATTCCTGCTGTAGGGTGTTGCAATACGTTCATGATTCGCTTATAGTGGGTTGCGTGAGTGACTGAAACACAAACCCGAGTAAGGGGATTGTTGCGTATGGGATAAAAGGGGACTTGATGCTTTAATGCTATGGTTGGGTTTTACCTTAATGAATCTTTAGTAGTTGCGGATGCTTGCTAGAGTTCCAATCATAAGTGCATATGATCCAAGTAGAGAAAGTATGTTAGCTTATGCCTCTCCCACATAAAACTTGCTATCGGTCTAGTAACGTAGTCAATTGCTTAGGGGTAATTCCACAACTCCTACCACCACTTTTCCACACTCGCTATATTTACTTTCTTGCTTCTAAACAGCCCCTAGTTTATGTTTATGTGCTATTTATTATCTTGCAAACCTATCCTATCACACCTACAAAGTACTTCTAGTTTCATACTTGTTCTAGGTAAAGCAAACGTCAAGCGTGCGTAGAGTTGTATCGGTGGTCGATAGAACTTGAGGGAATATTTATTCTACCTTTAGCTCCTCATTGGGTTCGACACTCTTACTTATTGAAAACTGTTGCGATCCCCTATACTTGTGGGTTATCAGTGCCCGTGGAGGGGTGGTTGAACAGTAGCCGGTGGAGTAGCACGCGGTGGAGGCTGGATGAACAGGAGCCCGTGGAGGCTGGAGGAGGTCGACGGTAGCCCGTGGAGGCTGGAGGAGGTCGATGATGGAGATGAACAGTATCCCGTGGAGTCCCGTTTTGCAGTACGCCACACCCCTCCCGATGAACAGGACCCCCGTTTCGACCGTAGCGCTCCAACACAAGTCCGTTTCATCCGTTTTGCGGTATGCCACACCCCTCCCGATCAACAGGATCTCCATTTCGACCGTAGGAGGTCCGTTTCCTCCATTTTGCGGTATGCCAGACCCCTCCCGATCAACAGGACCCCCATTTCGACCGTAGGAGGTCCATTTCCTCCATTTTGCGGTATGGCAGACCCCTCACGATGAACAGGATCCCGTTTCGAACGTGGCCGGTCGAACACAAGGCTTCCTACGTTTTGCGGTATGCCAGGCCTCGTTTCCATTGCCTGTTCCATCCAAGCCCTCCCGATGAACACGACCATCCATTCCGTTCTGACCCAGCCGGTTGGCTCCCCATGAACACGACAACGACGTTGTTTCTCCGTTCCGACCCAGCCAATGTACACGAGCCCTGGCCGTACGTATATATGCGCTAGTAGGCGTTCGAGACCCCGCTCGTATGTACACATACGTGGCCGTATTTTCTTTCTTGCACCCTGGCCGTTGTACGTACGTCTACATGCTACGTGCGTGCCTCTACTACGACACGTGCGCGCCTCTACATCGACCAGTATATATGTACCTACACGTTCGCGACCAGAATGACAATGCTACGTACGCTTCGACCAGGTGGGTCCCGACTGTCAGGCACTTCCTTGCGTGCGAAGATGTAGCTGGTGGGTCCCAGCAGTCAGGGGGGTGAATCGTTTTTTTTGCCCGGACGCACTTCCTTGCGTGTGAAGATGTAGCTCGTGGGTCCTAGCAGCCAGGGGGTAACATTTTTTTCGTGAAATACGGTGGCCCGTCCGGTGGGTCCTTGCTGTCAGGTGGAGGAATCATTATTTTCCGCGTAATAAGGAGGCACTTCCTTGCTGTGGCCGTGGACCCAGCTGTCAGCCTCTCCACGTACAATCCACATCCGATGGAAGTCGTTCCTTGACCATGTTGACCACGCCGCGCTGAGAGCACCAGGGCGGTGGACGACGGCGAGGCCTAGGAAGGGGACGACGCGGAGCCGGTGAAGACACGGCAGTGGATGCCCACGTGGAGAGGAGTATGAGGGTTCACTCGTTCAGCTGCGGTGTGACACTACCGTCGCCGCAGGGCCTGGCCAGTGGTGGGAATAGTAGGGGGCGGTGAGGCCTCCGCGGCAGCACAGCCGGCCACGAGAGGCAGGAGCAGGCGGCACAATCGGCGCTGCTTTGGGAGGCTGGAGCAAGAAGACCAGAGGTTGAAGAAGCACTACGACTGTTGGATGGACATCGTACGGTCATTGGAGCTAGAATCGTTCATATTGACTAAGTTGACAAAGCCCTCCACCCCGTCAACTTAGTAGGCCCACAAGTCAGCCTCCCACCAAGGTGGGTCCCAGCTAGCAGGGGGGTATTCATTTTTTTGTGCGTAATAAGGAGGCACTTCCGGTGGGTCCAAGCTGACAGCGGGGGGAATGTTTTTTTCGCGAAATACGGTGGCCCGTCCGATGGGTCCCAGCAGTCAGGGGGGAAATGTTTTTTCGGGAAATAAGGTGGCCCGTCCGGTGGGTGCCTGCTTTCAGGTGGAGGAATAATTATTTTGCACGTAATAAGGAGGCACTTCCTTGCGGCCGCCGTGGACCTAGCTGTCAGCCTCTCCACGTACAGTACTCTTCCGATGGAAGTCGGTCGTTGACCATGTTGACCACGCCACGCCAAGAGCACTAGGGCGGTGGACGACGGCGAGGCCTAGGAAGGGGACGACGCGGAGCCGGGGAAGACGTAGTAGTGGAATTCCGCGCGGAGAGGAGTACGAGGGTTCACTGGTTCGGTTGCGGTGTGAGGATGCCATCACCGCAGAATAACAGGGGGTGTGGGTGAGTGGAGGGATGGCCTGGCCAGCGGTGGGAGTAGTATGGGGGCGGTAAGGCCTCCGCGGTAGCACAACTGACCACGGGAGGCAGGAGCAGGCGGCACGACCGGTGCTGCTTTGGGCGGCTGGACCAAGAAGACCAGAGGTTTAAGAAGCACTACGGCCGTTGGATGGACATCGTACGGTCACTGAAGCTAGAATCGTTTATTATTGACTAAGTTGACAAAGCCGTTGGTACGCTCCAACTTAGTAGGCCCACAGGTCAGCCTCCGAAAGGGTGCGCCCCAGATGTCAGGGGGAGGAATCATTTTTTGGGCGGCCGAACCTAAGAATATCCAAGATTGAAGAAGAAGCACGACATCCGTTGGATAGACATCCAACGGCCACTGCTGCTAGAACCGTGTGTTGACTATAATAAGTTGACAAAGCCTTGCATACGCGTCAACTTATTCTTTTAGGGGACGCGTCACTTAGTAGGCCCACAAGTGTGTGGCAGAGAACTTATAGCCCATTTGCGTTTTGTAAGAATGTACAGCCCATTCTTGAATTCTAATGGAATTTACAACAACCCATTTACAGTTTGTTAAAAGTACAACCCATTTTCTAGCTAGGACAATGATTAATAATTTCAACCAACCGTTGAAGACAGAATTCAATAAAATTTCCCACATTTTGATGGGATCCGAAATATTTTTATCCCGAAATTTCTAGTCAGATTAAATATAAATTTGTATTACGTAAAAATCCAACGAAACATTGCGCGCGCAACAATGAAAATTTAAGATTTTCAAAATCCATAAATAATATTTTATAAACTAATTTCGTGTTTGGTGCATTTTTTTATAGTTACTGCCCAGTTTTTATAATTACATCCCATTTATTATTTTTAAAGCCCATTTTCCTGTTAAGCCTAATGCATCCCTCCTAGGAAAGATTTGCAGCCCAGCGGGGCGGAGAATAACAAGTTGACCTTGCCTGGGTATTCCTCAAAAAGACGTATAGCTGGGCTAGCCATTTTCATCTGGAAAAAATTAGTATCTGGGCTGGATATCTGGCCTGGGCTAGACGGGCCACAGCCCGCCCAGTTAATACCCTGCTCTCCTCTGAACAACAACGAAATCATCGCCAAGAAAAACTCTGCAGTGCTCACGCCTCAAAAACACAAATACTGCTCGAGCTGCTTGGTCCCAGCTGTCGGCCGCACCTTGTGCAATTCTCTCATTTATATTGACTACATATGTTGACAATGGTGTGGGACCGTGATGTTAGGAAACCAGGAGAAAGCAAAAAAATATAGTTGTACATAATAAGGAGGCACTTGCGTACGTACGGCTATGGCCCTAGTGGGTCCCTAGTGTCATCCAGTCAAAATAAAGTCATCTCCTGAATCCTCATGTTCGTTGACGATGTTAACAATGCTCGATGCCACGGCGAGCGCAACAACTCGAAGGACAACGGAGAGGGACTCGCGGGCCCTATGGATAGTCTGATACAGCGCCCGCTGCTCATTCAGGAAGCCAGGATCATCGGACACCTATGAGCACCTTCGAGAAACTGAGACGGCATAAAATGGTAAGGCCGTGCTTGGGAGCTCTGGTTTATTTCAAACCTGTATTAACATACACAAGTGTAATTTACTCGTCATCGGAAACAACGCGTAAAATACAGGCGTAATGAAACCAAGGGCCGAGGTCTGTAAGTAAAACCGGCGGGTTACGCGTGTAATTTGAGAGACCAGTGTATATTTTACGAGCACTGCTATATGGACGACATTACGAGACGATACATGCACGACGTGCGTATCATGCCATCCATAGGCAAGGCTGAAACAGCAGCTAATGGATGGATGGGCAATCGTCCGAGTGTCGTTCAACGTTTTTATCGTGTGTGAAGTACTTCCGATATTTTACTAGTCGAAATCGACCAACCAAGCGCCTTCGCCTAAGACCATCTGCTTTAATTTACAAGCGTCAGTTTTACAAGCGGTTTTGGTTGGAAAACGACGATCCAATCACGGCCTAATATCATGAGTTGGTCGGAAGATCATATGGTTTCACGTCTAACCTACCCGACTTGTCGTATAGGCTATGAATGAAACATCAGACGATGAACTTCTTAAGCACGGAAACAACAGAAGAGGATGATCTTCTTAACAAGCAAATCACTGGCATTAGATCGACATGAAAAACAATACAAAGCATTATTCTCAGGAGGCACGGTGAACAGCTCGTGATGCCGCATGCCACAACATTCCAAGCTCAACTTTGCAATCAAACACAAGGCCTGGCATTACATAGACAATATTCAGAACAAACTCTTAACACAGGAATATCTCAGCAGAGTAACTATTTACTTCTAAACTGAACACAGGAATAGGAAAAAACACTCGACGCTGCTCACAGCAAGGGCGTCCCACTCAAAAATATCAAATGCATGTCTTCTGGCTAACATCAATGAGCAAATTTTGACAAGGTTTTCCAATTCCAATATATTAAACTAACGTCTTCTTGCTAACATCAATGATTAAACTTTGACAAGCTTTTCCCATTCAAAATATGTAATGCCTATGATCGTGGAGTCCTGTCATAGCTTCTTAAATTGCCAATGGTCTCTGCAGACTAGTCATGTCACCGGTGTCTAATAATACTCTGTAAAGCTTCTCGGTCATTCCTTCTGTAATGTAGCGCAAACAGTGACTGCTTCTTTCTGCAAAGTGGAACGACCAACTGGACCCAGTAATGCAGCAGTTTGCCTTGGACACATTGGCTCCTTTTGTGCAGTTCAACTAAAATCGAAGTCGGAATAAAACCGAGCTTTAATTTTGATATCCCTGTAAGCAACAATAGGTATAAGGGAAACAATTACTGAGAAATAACGGTTGATGACTTGTACTCCCAGAAGAAAAGCATCTACTGATCTACTTTATCTTAATGGGAAACAAAGCAGGAGAGTAGCAATTCTCCATCAGTGTGATTCATTCATATTGACTGAGACATTATCTTAACAATGCCTTGTTTCAACATGTATAAAGAACGACAAAGCAGAAAAGTACCATTCCTAAAACAATGCAACTGATTCATTTTAACAGAGACATTATCTTAACAATACCTTGGTTAAACATGTAGAAAGAACTACAAAGCAGGATAGTACCATTCCTAACAAGTGTTGCAGTTTTGAACTAAGATTCAGTAGTTAATTAATTCTGAGAGTGGCATTGCTTAATTTTACCAGCGGCATTAGATTAACGAAAAGCATAAACAGTTCCAGGGGAGAGTGGGCGCAACAACAATATGTGCTTCCATCTACTTATAAAGGGGGTGATGCAGAGTTTGTTGTAACAAAGCAACAAGCATCATGTCTGGGTTGGTCCCATTTTTGTTCACTACTTAATGGGAAAAGACAGCAATACAATAACTTCAATTCAACATTTATTTAAAACAGCACCAATATAAGTAGCACAACATCTCAAAGCACACTGCACAATCATGTGGATGAAGGCATGTACTGACCTTTCATGAGAAGACCAGGATAAAATACGAATCTGCCAACACGAATAGGAAATCCAATCTCGTTTTGTGCAGTTGCACTGAAATCAAGCAAAGTGTTTCGCGTAGCGAAGCAAAATGTCGCAATAGCAACAAGTTGAATAGATATCCCTGTTTAAACAGAGGCAAAAAAGGAATCAATTACTGGCTAATAAAGGAGGATGAAACATGCGGCCACAAAAATGGTAATCCCGCCAATCCCTAACAAGTGTTGCAGTTTTGAAATAAGATTCAGTAGTTAATTCTGAGAGTGGCATCAATTACTGGCTTATAAAGGGGGTGGTCCCATTTTTGTTCCATTTTTGTTCACTACTTAATGGGAAAAGACAGCAATACAATAGCTTCAATTCAACATTTATTTAAAACAGTACCAATACAAGTAGCACAACATCTCAAAGCACACTGCACAATCATGTGGATGAAGGCCTGTACTGACCTTTCATGAGACGACCATTATAAAATACGAATCTACCAAAGCGAATAGGAAATCCAATCTCGTTTTGTGCAGTTGCACTGAAATCAAGCAAAGTGTTTCGCGTAGCGAAGCAAAATGTCTCAATAGCAACAAGTTGAATAGATACCCCTGTTTTAATAGAGGCAAAAAAGGAAAAATTACTTGCCGACAAAGAAGGATGAAACAAACGGTGACAGAAAGAAGCATCTAACTTATCTTGGATGGAAAACAAAGTAGGATAGTAGCATTTCTAAAACGGTTGCATTGATTCATATTAACAGAGACATTCTCTTGAAACAACATTCGTTAAAAATGTAATTTACTTTTAACAGTGGCATTGCTTCAATTTTCTGGCGGCATTCTTAGATTAACAATAGCAAAATAGCTGTATGGGACATGCCAGCACCATGTGCGTCCACACGTATAAATGGGTGATGCAGAGTATGTAGCCAAGCAGCATATATGCGTTGGTCCCATATTTGTTCTCTTTGAACCTTTTTCCTATGTGAGGGAAGCAAATCTAGTCCTGCACAAACTACCCGACCCCCAGTTTCTTTCCCTTTTCAACAAAGAGATCGGTTCCTTACAGATGTGTGTACTGGGTTACCCCCTTTTTCCCTTTTCGACCTACAAAGCGGCTGGATAGCCAGTCTATACTACTTTCCGCCCCTCCTTTCCTCATTGAACCACGTCCTAGATTCTTGCTCCAGCCCACCGCACCCTTCTTTCCTCTTTGAACCAAGCCCTAGATTCGACTACAGATCGAAAAAGATCCACATGCAGCTAGAGCAACGACGGTTTCAAAGAAACTTATACCTTAGGGTCGTCGGGATGTGGCAAGGCGTGCGGCGGGAGGCCGGATCTGCCCACACTACGTACGGCAGCGAGGAAGAAGGGGTCGGTGGCCCTCCCGCACAGGCGCTGGGTGAAAGAGAACAGCGCAGCCGGCAGTGGATTGCCTCCCTCGCCGAAGGCGATAGAGTGAACGCTGCACCTCCTCCCCTTCCCGGTGCGACGGGATACAGACGCCTCCTTCACCAGCTGTGAGGGAGGAGAGAGAGACAAGAGGCCAATGCAGTCTTGTTTAGATCTGGTGAAGAGAGGGTGAGAGACTGTGAATATAGCAAACCCTAGCAAATGAACGCTGAGCCTCCAGCGTGTAACATATATTTAGTGCGGCGAGCGTGTGGAGAGTGCGAACCCTAGCGAACAAGCGCTGAGGCTCCCGCTTATATATATACTACTGTAGTACGGACTGAGCTCCGGTGCCTTCACTGCACCTGCTTTTGGCTGTATGACAGGTGAGCCAGCCACATTTTGGGCCCACCTGTCATAAACCCAAAGGCAGGTGCACTAAGTCAATGAAGCTGCGTCCATATAGTACTCTCGTGTATACTACTAATATATAGTGGAGTGGTTTTCTTATTCTCTCCATAACAATCGTTTTAAATTGTGTAAGTACGAAACAAAACTCTTTATTTAATGTACAGTGAAGAAAACTAGTACTACTACTTCCGATGAACTAACGATCCACGCCCACGCGTCCTGGTCGCACTTCCTGTCCTTCACGTGTGGTACACTACCCTCCCTTAAGTGAACAACCACACATGCGCCAAATTATCGGAAACGTGTGAGAGTGTGTACAAATAAAGAATTTTAATTTCAATTATCGGAAAGGTTTGAGAGTATTACAAAGTTTGACTTCAGTCAAATCTAATATGCGGAGTAAATAAAAATGGAGGGCTACTACGTCCATCCGGGTTTTTAGTCCACACCATTTTTTAAATCAAAGTTAATAGCTGGACAAATAAAATTACAGGGGAGCTGGAGACAAAGTTGTGAGAAGGCTTAGAAATCAATACAAAACTTATGCTCTTAGTACCAACGTCGATCCTTCTTCGAGGAAACATTTGGTTCATAGCCAATTGTGTGATAAAATTGCACCAACGTGAAAGACGACTGCGTCTCCAACGCAACCAAGGTGAACTGACGAAGGATATCATCTTTGTGCGTAACAAGCAAAGAGCACTGATGGAAGACAGCTTGTTTTTCATTGAAAATCGATCAGCTTCACCAGCCGACGCAACCATGAGGCGCAACCATGAGCATCGATAGGTCATCGTGGTGATGCATCATCCATTTGGCATCAAGTTTGGGTGAGGCACCTATGAAGTTCGACAAATCCTCACTGTGGTCTGTTTCTTCTCAGTAATCAAGCTCGAGGAAGGAAGAACGACGTGGCAGAGGACAGTGAGGCGGAACAACAATGGCCATCCAATTTTGTGCAGTTCCACTAAAATTGAGGAAGACATGCCCGGGTATTGAGACACGCATCGTTGTTTCCAAAAATATAAAAAGGGTTAGCAACGACATCTCAATTGTCAATAAGAATTAATGAAAAGTACACCAACAAACAGAAGCATCATAATTATCTTGATGGGAACTAAACCAGGATACCTGAGAAAAAAAGCATTTCTTCATTTAACCAGTGATAGTACTACCACCATATGGACAATGACCGCACAACCACCATGTACTTTTTTTCGAAACAACATGTATACCTCCACCGAGGCATAAATCAGGACAACTTTTCGAGTGGCATTTCCTCTATAATAGTACTACTAGTAGGTGACGTTGGACCAGCCGACGAACCCTAGCTACTATGCATGGGGAGCTGGGGAGTAGTCGCATAGAAGAAAACCCGCACGCAGTGACCTGGGGAGCTGGACCAGTACAAGAAGTTATACCTCAGGTGGGCGAGATGTCGTTTAGGCGGGCGGGCGGGATCTGCCCACACGACGGCAGCGAACAAGGGCGCGGAGGATCTTCGTCCGCGCCAGCGCCGGCTCCGAGAGGACGGTGCGCATCGGCTTCCTCCGTCGCCGACGGCGACAACGTCAACGCTGCACCTCCTCACCTCCCGCAGCGGACGGGATTCGGCCGGATCTGTGACCACCGGTGAGGAGAGAGATAGAGTGGACACTGTCATCTTGTTTTGATATGGAGAGGGTGAGAGAGCGAGACGCGAGAAACTCCATCAAATAAGAGGGCCAATCGCCCTATATCTTTGACTTGCACACACACACAATTTCGATGGCTCTCTTCATCGATCTCGCACCCACCCACTTGATCCTCTCTTCGACTCTATCGATAGCTATGACCCCTCCCTCTCTTCTCGTGGATTGCCCGACCCTCTATATATGATATGGATAGGCCTCCATTTCACACACATTGCATGCAAAATTTTGTTTGAGATGTCATCGACACGTATTCCACAAATAATTCACGAAATCAACCCCCACCCCACCCCCACCCCCACCCCAAAACAAAAAACACTCACGAACGCGGTTTGTATCTCTCACACACACCCACGTAAGTGGGGACGTGCACGAAGAGAAGAGGTGCATGCACGGCGCACGTACTCCCGTCTCTTTCCCAACCATGCCCGCGCACGTACACGGTTGAGCTCATTTCTGTATGAAAAAGGCAGCCCACGTGGTAATTTGGCACGTGTACTGGTTGTCCACTTGGTGGAGGGAGGATCGTCTACCACGGGTGAACAAACAAACTGCGACTTGACGCGTTATGTTAAATTAAAAAAAGAGGCAAACCATGTGGGGCCTACCTTAGAGGCAAGGCTCTATACACTGGAGTAATTTTGATGTGTCCCGTCAACTCGCAGAATGAGGAGAAGCTTGCTTAGTACGCCGTCTCCCCCGCCCACGGGCGCGGTGGCTCGCAGGATGAGGTGAAGCTTGCTCCGCCTTATGCCCGCTCCCTCGCCCATGCGCGCGGTGGCTCGCAGGACGAGGAGAAAAATTTACTACTCCCTCCGTTTACTCCTCGTCCCTACTAATACCTTGGTTATAGAGATTATATCATATTGTTTGGAATATATATGTCCTTTAGTAGATTTCAATATGAACTACTAGTACATACTCCAAACACTGATGTATATAGACGTATTTTAGAGTGTAGATTCACTCATTTTGCTCCGTATGTAGCACTCTCCCTCGCCCCTCGACCCTCGCCCACGTGGTGGACGTGCAGCAATTCATTCGGTCTCATATAGCCAGAACGATATATACTGCACTACCATTATTGCTCGACTTCCCGAAGAGGCGAAGAGCCAATCGCAAGGTTAATATTTTGGAGATGCCAAGCGCAAGGTTATAGGAGAACGAGTAGTAGGTGCCGCGTCATTTATAAATAAAGTTTTTTTTCTTCAGTGGCACGTACGCAATATGATAGGTTCATATGGAGAGAAAAGGAAACCGCTCCACTATATACATAGTCAGGACGGGCCAGCCTACACGGTTGCTTGCTGGGGTTGCTCTCTTCACACTCTCTCGCACAAAACGACTGTGGCCACATCTCTAACATCCCGGCGGATCACGTCCGCTGGGGGAAGGGGTGGATGCTTAGTGTAGATGCGGTCGCCGTCGCCGACGGCGAAAACCCACTGTCGGCACGTCCCGATCAGGGGTCCCCGCCGTTCTCTCTCACAAAGCCGGTGAGGTTGCCTTCGTCCCTTGCTCACTGCCGCGACGTGGGCAGTTGCCGCCTCCCGCCGCCCTCCTCAAGGTTGAGCTACGTCCCTCAGGTACAACTCCCTTTACAGCCGGCTTGCACCACTGCTCCAGCTGCCCACATCACTCCCTGTGTATATTTCTCTACTTCTTTGCCCCGCACATACCTCTACTGGCTTCTACGTACTGTATTTGTGAATCAACTAGTCCCAGTAATCTTATTCTAATCACGCTTCTTCAATTTCTTTGCCACAGGGATGCTCATCTCGATTTTGGTGAAACTGCACAAAATGATCCGATGGTCAAAAGGTTGCAAACTTCATTTCTTGGGTAGCTCCACGTTGCCAGCAAATTTAAGCCTAGTTAGGGTTTACGGTTCAAGGGCTAGGAAATGCATGGATCATTTTTTTTCTTTAGCTGCCTCTGTTCCAAAATAAGTGTCAACTTTAGTAGTAGTACAACTTTGTACTAAAGTTTGCATAAAGTTGAGACACTTATTTTGGAACGGAGGGAGTACATATTGGCTATGATTTGTCAATCATTGAGATGCAATAGCATGCATGTTAGTCTCCTTTGTATTTGATGAAATGTTGCAACGGGCAACCTTGGACGCAAGATACATGTAACAGAAGCTGGAAGCTTCATAGCATTGTACAAATTTATCTCGCTGATAAATTACAGTACGTACTATACTAGTACTTCCTCCGTTCCTAAATATAAGTCTTTGTAGAGATTTCACCATGAACCACATGCGGATGTATATAGATGCATTTTAAGTGTAGATTCATTCATTTTGTTCCGTATGTAGTTCACCTAGTGGAATCTCTACAAAGACTTATCTACCTAGTGGAATCCCTCCGTCTAGGTGTGTAAGTCATCTTATGAAAACCAAATAATCCCAAAACACTTAGGCGCGGTGCATTAACTTCTACCTCGTTTCTTGTTTCTTGACATATCAACCAATAAAAGATGAGGGGTGTGCATGCTTTTAATGAGTTGAGACTACAAACACGACATGCAGTGGTTAGTTCATTGCATGCAATGCTATTAATTAGCAAATAAACATTAATGTCTCTCGTTTTCCCCTCCTCCTTGGTCACGGTGCACAACCTAAGATGACTTACTCACCTAGACGGCAGTGGTTTTAAATAGAATACGCGCGTTCCCGGAAAAAAGAAACGAAAACTGGCGGACAATTTTTTAAGGGTCTGTCTAGGACACATCTAGATGTGACATAGTTATGTCACATCTAAGTTGATGTCCACTCTGTTTGTGGTCTTTTTTTTGTCCTATTTTTTTTTGTTTCTTGTTGCTGTACATTATATACTTGTGGGAGCTTAGATGTGATATCCTTAAATAACATCAGTAGATGTGAATTAGACAAACTGATTTTCTAACATACCAAGAAAGAAAACTCGATCAAAAACACGCCCCCGCTTCCAGGTCGCGAGAGTCGTCGCGCACACACACATAGACATAGACATGCATATCTGTGTTTACTACATAAAATTCCATTTTCATCTCCATCTCCAATCATATTTGTCCAACTGGCACATTATTTACGTTGTTAATTATATACGCAGCAATATTAACGTACATCATCTCTTGTTTGCGCACGTCTGGACCGCTGCCACGGCCGGTCCTGACCAACCCGAACCCTCTTCATCACCCGCGCGTGCTTCCCGCCCGAAACGGTCAGTGCCGCATTCATGCCCGGCCAGAGCGGACGCGACCTCTCACTGACGCCGGCATTGAAGCGGCGCGCCGGCCGAGAGAGCGTCGCCCGCGCCGCTTCCGGGTGCACGCGGCTGCTCCGCGTTCAAAGGTCGCAATAGCCGGCTACAACATGCATGTAAAAAGTTCTTGGGAGTCCGTGCTACAGCTAGCTGTCCTCCCCCAACTCGTCAATCTCTTCCAGTAGTGCTAGTACTCCATGGCGCGGTCCATCGACAAGCAGGCGGGAAAGTTATCGTATACTACTCGGTTTGCGGTGAGTGGCATGCCGAGCGACCGTGTGGGGTCGAGCCGTGGAGGAGGGTGAGACACGAACACGACAGACGTGATTTAAACGTTGGTTTTGCTCGATGGCGCGATCCAACGAAACGAAACGTTGGTTTCTCTCCGTTTCCATTTTTTCTCCAGAAAAACGGAAACTTTCCACTCCATTTTCATTCCTATTCCAAGGTTGCCCCGTTACAACATTCCATCAAATACAAAGGAAAACTAACATGCATGCTGATGCATCTCAATGATTCACAGATCATAGCCAATATTTACTTCACAACTAAAGAAAAAAGTTGTGAGAGCGTGTACGAAAGAAAAACTACTGATGGGGTCACTACGACTTAAACCCTAAACCCTAAACATGATTTAATTTCCTGGCCAGGTAGAACCTGTCGAAGGAAAGACGGCTGGCACCCTCGGATCATACGATGCTTTTGTGCAGTTCCACTAAAATCGACCTGAGCATCCCTGATGGCAAAGATGTTGAAGAAGTGTGATTAGAATAATAGTACTGGCACTAGTTCATGAGACATAAACTCATCACAAGTAGAAGCCGGTAGAAGTAGAGAAAGATCGACATGGAGATGGAGCTACGGCAGTGGAGCAAGCCGGCTCCAAAAGGAAGATGGACTATACCTGGGACGTCGGGCTGTAGCTAGAAGGGCGGTTGGGACGCGGCATCGGCCCATACCGCGGTGACCCCCGATTGGGACGCACCGACTGTGGGTTTTCTCCCTCGCCGATGTCGACCGCGTCTACGCAGAACATTGTTCCCTTCCCCCAGCTGCGGGATCAGGCCCGTCGTTCTATGCTTGTGAAGAGAGCAACCTAAGCAAGCAGGCTTGTAGCTTAGGCTCCTGCTAGTGTATATATAGTGGTTTTCTTTTTCTCTCCATATCAACCATTTTATATTGCGTACGTGTCATTCAAGAGTGAAATGATGGTTGCTTCTTCCGACTAACTTACTGTGTGATTTGACTGCTCGTTAGTGGCCCCTACACGTACTCCCCCTACGTGTATGCAACAGTCACACGTACACATGGACGCAAAAACGCGCGCGACGCCCTAATGCATGCATGTCCGAGCACACGACGGAACACACACGGTCACGCTCTCAACCTACACGTGCATGCACACACATACTCAGTCAGGGTGAGCTAGTGACCGTATAAACACCGGAAAATATATATATTGAGCGCAATGAGCGTATTATGAAGTCCAACGACCAGTGTCTTGGCTGATCGTCCTAAGAATGCTTATATATGAATAAAGCTCTCTCATTTACCCGCAAAAAAGATTAAGCCATATTAACCGGAAAGGAGGGAGTATGGACTAGCACTACTTTTTGGTGTGTCCCGTCAACTCGCAGAACGAGGAGAAGCTTGCAGGACAAGGTGAAGCTCGCTTACGCCTTTTGACTAATGCAACCTACCCTCGGTGGACATGCATCAGTCCATTCGGTGTCAGATTGTCAGAGGCATACACTGTAGTACCCAACATGCGGAGTACCATCATTGTTCGACTTCACGAAGAGGCGAAGAGCCAAGCGCAGTAGTACGAGTAGTACTACTACTAGAACCGCATGGTGGAGCGTCTGTACTCTTATTTTTTTATCTCTGATAAAGTACACGTTTATTCCGGAGAAGGGCGGAAAACGGCAGCCCAACATGTAATGAATGATATCGATCAACCAACCATGCTCGAATATATCTTGGCCTCCGTGCGAGCCCGTCTGTGTGTTCTAGCTCCTCGTCTCTCTCAAGGAACGGCGGGTTGGCTCTTTGCCGTCAATTGAGATCGGTTTGCTCACACTCCTGTCCCACATGTCAGTGATATGCCAAGAGGAGGTGCGTTGACCGACTGGCCATACGCGTACTTGGTTTTGCACCTTCATACTACTCCTCCCTCCGTCACAGTTTACCGGGCGCGCTTCATTATGATGCATTTCTCTCAATGCATTTCCAGCACCAGAGAGACTTTAGATGCGTTTGGTTTAATGCTCAATTAATTAGGGCGTCGTAACCGCAATCAAGTCCACAATTTTCTCTCCATGTACTCTGTACTACTACGGAGTGGAGTACGTGCATGCATGTGTGTACCCGGGGTGGAAGCACTGCATGCATGTGTGTACGCATTATTCCTCTAGTAATAGACGCCGTGCTATAACTACCAATGCTATTTTTCAGGCCGATCGCTAGTCGCCTTGGTCCCACAGATTTGTTTTCTTTTTTCTGAAGCGCGTTGTATAAACAGTGACGGATGGAGTAGTATGAGCGGATTCAAAGAAGAGCGTATTGATGGTTGCTTCTTCAGAGCAACTTACAGTGGGAAAGGTGGGGCTTATGATTTGACTGCTCATTACTCACTATTAATGCGGCGCAACGACCGGGCTGAGTCTCCCATGCGGTTGTGCACTACCCCCTCGGTTCTTAAATATACTCCGGAGTATTTGTCTTTCTAGAGATTTCAACGAGTGACTACTCAAATATTTGTCTTTTTAGAGATTTCAAATGGACTGGCACATACGGATGTATATAGACATATTTTAGAGTGTAGATTCACTCATTTTGCTCCGTATGTAGTCACTTGTTGAAATCTCTAGAAAGACGAATAGAATATTTAGGAACGGAGGGAGTACACATACGAAGCAAAATGAGTGAATCTACACTCTAAAATATGCCCGTTTGAAATTTGTAAAAAGACAAATATTTAGGAACGAAGGAGTATAATTTTGTGCATGGCACATGGACCCGGATGATGAAGAGGCTTCTGGCAATGCTATCAAGCTTCCATCATTTGTTTACATAATTGACGTACTATACAAATAATTTTCCAGCGACATGAAATTGTACAATGGTGTGAGCTTTCAGCTTTTGTTTCGCGTGTCTTGCCATCGATGCTCTTTCGGAAACAATAAAAAACTAACTCCCTTGCTAATGCATGTCAATTATTAGCAGATCAGAGCTAATAATTACATCACAACTGAAAACAGAGTTGTGAGAAGGTGTTAAATTAAAATTGATCCATGCTTTCATTGGCAGCAACGTCCCCCCAGCTCTGTCTAAATCAACAAGGCATGTTGGGAAAAAAGTAGCTGTCTGGAGCATGCAACATTCCGATCATTTTGTGCAGTTCCACTAAAATAGAGCTGAGCGTCCCTGTTCCAAAGATATTAAGTGTGATTACGATAATAGAGGACTGCTGATGAAACAATAAACACACAAATAGAAGCCGGTCACCTTTGCAGTCTCTCTTAAGACTAACTAGTTGGAGAAGATTAGGCTCGGAGTTGGATGAGGAGGATAGAGCAAAACCAATCTCCCTTTGTGCAGTCGCACTGAAATGTAGAGACGTTGCCCGTGTGACATTTTAGTACAACTGCACAAAACACTCTTAAGAAAAAAGTGATTTGTGCAGTTCACCAAAAGGTCGCAATAGCAACGAGGTGAAATGGATAGCCCTGTTTGCAAAAAAGAGGTAGAAAGGAAACAATTACTGGCCAATAACAGTTGATGACACATGCGACGACAAAAAAGAAGCATATTCCTTGTCCTAAGGGAAGATAACAACACGGTTGTGTTTGTCTAAAACGGTGTGAGGACGAGAATGCAATATGGAAAGTACGCCGGACGAGCTACGTTTTGGCAAAGAACTATGGAAGATCCACATGCAGCGACGTGGGAAGACGGGCAGTGGAGCAAGGCCGGAGGGGATACCTGGAGGTCGTCGGGATGTAACTAGGTGAGCGGCGGCGGGCGGAATCTGCGAGCAGGTGGCGTAGGCCCTGCCGCGCCGGAGCTTGGTCAGAGAGAACGGCGTGTACCGCAGATCGGGACGTGCTGCCTCGGCGCCGTCGAATGGAGAAACGATACACTTCCTCCCTTTCCCCCGGCGGACGGGATGCGGCCGGATCAGTGACCAACGGTGAGAGAGAGAGAGGCCACCGCACTCCCTTTCCCCCGGCGGACGGGATGCGGCCGGATCAGTGACCAACGGTGAGAGAAAGAGAGGCCACCGCAGCCTTGTGTGAGATACTCTGAAGAGCGACAAACCAGGCAGGCAGGCTCCATTGTATATAGTGAGCGGACTACCTTTTTCTCCATAAAAATCGTTTTATATTCTGTGTACGTGCCATTGAGCGCTATAACTTTATTTAAAAATAACGCGGCAACGCATCAAGTCGAACTTTGTTTCGTGCACGCGTGGTACACGACCTCCCTAGGTAAACAACCGCTACAGGCGTTCAAATTAGCACGTGGGCTGCCATTTCGTAAAGAAATGAGCTCCACCGTGTACCCGCGCGGGTGTGGCTGGGCACGAAGCGTGAGTACGTGCACGGTGCACCTATTCTCTTCTTGTATACGTACACCACCTACGTGGGGTTGTGTGAGAGAGATACAAACCTAGAGAGATATAGTGTGTGGGTTCTTGAGAGTTTTTTTGGGGGGGGGGGTCAATCAAAAAATGTAACATATGCAATGTGTGTGAAATAGAGTCCTGGATATAACATATATATAGAGGGGGCGATCCACGAGAAGAGAGTGGAGGTATCATCGGCTTGAGGTGTCCATAGAATCGAAGAGAGGGATGATGTGTGTGTGTGTGCGCGCGCGATCGATAAAGAGTGCCATCGAATTTGTGTGTGCCCACGTCAAAGATATAGAGTGGCTGGCCTACTGGAACGTGAGAGGGGACATGTGCAGTTTGTCTCTATGGCATGGATACTTACCTGCAGCGCTCGACTATCGGTGTGTGGTGGGGGAAGAGGGAGGCCCAATTAACTATAGAGGTACAATGGCTGGTATATGTGTGGAGGAGGAGAGAGGCCTACCTCATGTATTAAGGAGATCGATCTGCCTCATGTATTAAGGGAGATCGATCGGCATCCATGCATATGTGCAGGAGAGGAATAAGGTTGGGAGAGAGACAGAGCTAGAGTGTTGGAGGGGGTGGTAGTGGAGTTGCTTCTAACAAATGGTGGGATAGGCTTGCTAGACAGACGGGGGGCACGCCCGCAATATCAATAAGAGAGGAGATGGCTGCTTGTTGTCTGTGCACGTGCGTGTGAGAGACGGGTCAGGAGGCATGCACGAATGATGAGGGGGGACGATGTGGCTGTGGTAAGCAGACGTAACTACATAGGAAGATCAATCGCCCTTTGTTAGAGAAAGGAGAGACATAACTTGTGAGGTACGTCGATCGATGGGGGGGTAGTTAAAGTCGATCTAGGTATATGTTGGGAGATCGATCGGTATACATGCATGTGTGTGTTAGAAGCAAATGAGGCACGAGGAGAAGGATAGAGAGAGAGGGATGCATGTAGGAGGTGGTACGAGAGGCATACTATATCGAGGGGGGAGGAGTGTGCGAGTACGAGAACGATGAAAAGAGTGGTGGGAGTGAGGCATGGACGGTGACAAGAGAAGAGGGGAAGCTTGTGTTTGTGCTAGGCACACCTGGCTAGAGAGGCATATCGATCGATGTGTGCCGTAAAGAAGGAGCTGGGGGGCCTACACACACCGTGGGTGAACGACCTAAAGTGAAAAGACGAATTTGCGCGATGGAGCTAGAGAATGCTGAGGGAGGGTGAGAGGGATGCGGGCGTGTGCATGCACAAGAGAAAGTTAGCGCTAGCTACAAAGATAAGAGGGTTGTGTGGGTGTAAAAGACGAATAGAGATCATATATACTTCATTATAAAAAGCGAATTCGGATATTTGAAGAATTTATCATAGTGTTTTAAACCGACGCATGTGTGAATATATATAACGGTGATACACATGGTGTGGTTATGAACATGTTATACTACATTTAATATATTTTATCTCTACTCTTATAAAAAACGGAGTTGTTGATGATGGTGTGCCTGCCATCCTGCATTATAGGCCGTCCGATTTATATCTGGCGGATAGCAAGGAAACTATGATGGTTGAAGTTGGCAACAATCATGATTGTAGATTCTTATTGAAATAGAGAAACGAATTCAAATTTAGTTCGAATTGCAGCGGTAGTATAGACATTTGGAATGCACTAAAATGTTGGTATGAGTAGGTTACATGCATTATACAGCAAGCGAAAAAATTTAATCGGACATAACATGGATTCATACTCCCTCCTTCCATCTATATAGGGCGTAATGAGATTTTTAAGACCGCCTTTGACTATTGACAAGATTAATAGTACATGACATGCACAATGTGAAAATTATATCATTGAAAGAACCTTTCACAGACGAATTTAACGGTGTGCTTTGTGTAGGTTGCATGTCATATATCATTGCTCTAATATTTGGTCAAAGTTAGCATCGAAAAACGCATTAGGCCCTATATAGATGGAAGGAGGGAGTAGCTTTGAATAGCATTTGTATAGTAAAACGGGGCAAGACTCTCTCTTTGTGTGGTGTGAATAGTTTTATTTTTTTCGTTTTCTTTTTGGTTGAGGGAAGTGCGAATTGATTTGGTACGTACAAGTACAATATTACTACACGTTAGGCTTGTCCCTAAAATTCAACCCGCGTCTTGTTATATCCCGAAAATTCAGATATCGTGCTCTCAAAACTGGCGCCTTCACAACCCGCGCCTTGCTATCCCGAAATTACAACGCGCGCGAAAACTCCCTCCAGCTGTCAAATCCCGACACGCAAAATCCCCCTTCTAACCCTGAGCTGAAAGGGCCGCTAGTTCAAATCGGTGGGGGTACTTTTGTAACACACCCTACATTTTGGACAAGCGCGTCCCTAAGTCATGCTTCACCCCCTCCCATCGCCCCCTTTTCGCCATTCGAAATCCCAGGCCGCCATAACCTCTCCGCTCCAGCCGCGAAACCCCACCCTCCTCCGTCCGCCACGTCACCGCTGCCCAGCCGGAGCCTCTTCCCCGACGACGTCGTCCACCGCAACAGCTCGACGTGCCTTGTCCACCTCCCCGGATGAGGATCCGTCATCCATCTCGCCGTCCCGCCGGTTCAGCCGCCCCGTCCTCCACCTCCAAGGAGCTGCTCCGATGATCACCTCGTCTATCGCGGCTGTTCCATCCCCACAGTGCCCCCTTAACCTGCTCCACTGGAACCACAGCATCCTCACCAACTCCTCGGACGAAGCCGAGGCCTACTCGGCGCCACCAAAGAGGTTGTACACTCATCGCATCGCACCTTCTCCTTAACTCGACCTCCCGGCACCGAGGTGCTCCATCCCGCACCCCCATGGAGTGGCTACCTTGAAGCTGGCGCCACGGGCGACATCTCCACGGCGGCTCTCCCCCAGTGCGAGGCCCCTTCGGTGGCGGCGTCCATGCCAGCCGGATCTGCTGCTGCTGCTCCGGCTCTCGCTTGTGCTGCTGCTGCTCCGGCTCTCGCTCCATCGCTCGCTCGCCCAGCTGTTGCTGCTGCTCTCCCCCTCGCTCGTGCTGCTGCTCTGCTCCGATTAAGCCACACTTCAGTTGACTGAATCGACTTTTTGGTCAGTCAATTTCAGGGGTTGGGGGGCTCGCCGGAGTTAAGGAAGAACCACCCGCAGCGGGGACGGGGGCTCGCCGGAGAGGTACCCCACTATCTATCTTAGGGTTCAGGGCAGGGGGCGGGGGGCCTAGAGGGCTGGCCGGGGCGGCGGTGGCGAGTTGTTTCGGGGCGGCGAGGCGGCGCTGGGGCCGGCGGTTCGGCCGGTGGTGGCTGGCGGCTCAGGGGGGTGCAGGTTGAAGATGAACTGCAGGCCCTCCCTAAACTACATGTCAAGTGCCTCTCTGCTACCATTGCGTTCAGTTTCGACAGTAGCATTCAGATTCCACAGTAAATTTCAGTTTCGACAGTTAAGTTCAGAGTCAATAGTTTTTACCTCATCTGTTGTAGTCAGGTGGTTTTTGGTGATGTTAATTTTACATCCATTTTACATCATCTACTGGAGATGCTATTAGAATCCCACTTGAGATTGACGATGTCTGTCTTGTGCTGCTTCAGCCTTGACGTCTTACGGCTCACCGGAGCTGCTCCAACGACAGAACGATCCATCACAACAGAGCAGTGCCCTGGACGCCGTCTACAGATTCCTCAGATCTTCCTCCACACCTCCGACAGCCACCTCTGCCTCAACTGCTTCAGCGACCAACCCAATGATGCTGAGGTCGACACGGCTACGGCAAAGAGGTTGTACACTTGTTGCATCACTTATTACTATACATTCACGTCGATCCATTAGGGCTATTTTGGTTCAACGGAAAAACGTCGATCCACTGGTTGTTACCATCACTCTAAATTTCTGCATGCTCTCCTTACATAATCTCACCATATTTTTTCGTATGCATGTCAGATATTGTACACAGTCATGCTGAACATGTAGAGAAAAAGAGAAGAGTTTTGCGCGGCAATACAATGTCATGCAGACATCGCTCCATGGTGGGTTCAATGGCAAACCCTCCCCACCCCTCTCCAGATTGTAATCCAGAGGAAGATATCTGTTCTGAGGCGGTTTCAGACGCCGCTGACCACTCCTATTTACCCCCCAAGGTGTTTGCTCTACCTTGGCATGATTATGTTAGTCATATCATGCATATGTTGCCTTGCAGTGCCTACTTTTGACATCATATATGTCATCTGCTTAGTTTAGACATGTTCTGTAATGCCACCTGTTTAGTTTCTATATCATATATGGGAATTATGCAGTCTCATGTCTTTTAGCCAGCCATAATATATGTGAAATGTGCAATGCCATCCTGTTTAACCAGGCATCATATATTTGAATGATATCTTGCCCATCCTTTTCTTCATTACATTTCCATTTGTCGACAATGTTTGTACATTAAACTACTCTTCCTGTGAATCAGCCATTTGGGTGGGAGATGGAAAAATCTGGAGTGAAAACAAGGCCTTCAGAGCAGACAGTGCTACCTGTCGAAGCAGATCTCTTGTTGGGTCCCGATAGCTCCTCAGAGATGGATTCAGAGACAGATGACCAGTCCTATTCCCCCACTGAGGTGTATGCTCTAACTTGGCACGGTTATCCTGCTCATATCATGCATACGGTGTCTTGCATTGCATAGTTTAGACATCATATACACAATATTCAACACCATGTTCTTAGTTCAGACATCATATTGAATGCCCTCTGTTTAGCATATAAATCACATATGTGAATTAAATGATGCGATCCTGATTACTTAGATAACATGTAGGTGAATTATGTCATGCGATCCTGTTTAGTTATTCATCATATCTTTGAATTATGTTATGCTATGCTATCCAGTTTAGATAGACATCATATATGTGAAATTATGTCATGCTATCCGTTTTAGTTAAACAACATACATGTCAATTATTTCATGCCCTCTTTTTTCCACACTATCTATTGCATCTGTCTCTCATACAATGTCTGTACATTCAACTATGTTTCCTGTTTATCAGCCATTTGAATTGGAGCGGGTGATGCCAGTATCTAGCGGACTAAAAACACGGTCTTCAAATAAAACAGTGCTACCTCTTGGTGGAGATAGCACCCCGGTTGTACATGCACAAGAACCAGCCCTACCACACATAACCCAAACTCTCGCAGATTGTACCCCTACTGCGATGGACAGAGAACCAGCTTCACCCAATCTAACCCCAACCCCAGCCGATAGTAACCCAGTTCATGTTGACACAGCACCATCTCCACCACAGAGCTCCCAAACAAGAGCAGTTAGTAAGGCAGCTCCAGTGCCCAAAGGGCCAGTACTATCACGGCGAACCCCAACTCCACCAGTTAGTACGCCTATTCCTGTGGAGGAAGCACAACCAGCTAGTCGTAGTTTAGCATCTATCGCATTTGATGTTGTTAAATCGTATGTGCGTATCTTCCCATCTTGGAAATATTATACTGAAGATGAAGGAAAATGCCAGTTGCAGGTGTTTGTCCAGGAGTTATGTGTAAGTAATGTTATTCATGGCAATTACTTTGCTTCGTCCCATACATCCTACCTCCATGATGGTTATAATACAACAAATTTTCCCATTTTTCTCTATAGAGAAGGACCGATTTGGAAACTCAGGATGAGGTAACCTGTGCTAATACCTCTGCTATCTTCAAGAATGCTTGGTGGCAGTATCGGAATTACCTGAAGAAAACGTACTTCACCGGCAAAGAAACTCATCAAATTCCCTTACGTTCTCCTGAGACACATTTACTGGACGATGACTGGGAACGCCTTGTTCTGTACTGGTCCCGAACCAAGAATGTGGTAAGGTCTATGAGCTCATTTTCTATTTTTAAGTATTATATTCTTGCGTCTTACTGTACTCTGTTCATGTAGAACAAGTGCCTAAACCTGAAGAACAACTGTTCTAATTTAAGATTCCATTGCTATCATAGTTCAAAAAAGCGCTAGGCGTTAATTGTGCGTTTTGCCACCGCCTTGCGCTTTACTGACCAAAGCGCATGCTTATGCGCAGTTATGCACAGATTATGCGTAGTTATGCGCAATGCGTTTTGCCAACGCCTAGAGCCTAGGCGCGCTTAAGCGCTCGCTTAGGCGCGCCTTTTTTAACTATGATTGCTTTGCTCTTGTATCACTGTATTTACTCATACAAACTTATTTTTAAATTGAAGGATCCAATCGAAACTCCAATGGCACAGCAGGTATGTTCACGCATGTTTCTTTAACAGGTTTGCTCTTATCAATAGCTCTGTTGATTTCAATTTCAATTGTGTATACAGTTGACTTTCATATCATGCACATTACTAGCATCACAACAGAGCCAATAGTGTTGTTGTACATGTAGACCCGTGGTACCCATCTGAAATCTTGTTGTGCCGTGTAGTTTCCCACGCTTTGTATTCTTTCACTGCTGCTTTGTCTTGAACTGATATGATTTGAACCGTGTCTCTATTTTGATTTGGCAAGACAATGCAGTGACCATAGGACATAGATATATGTTTGTTTGATGCTTTTATTATGTACTAGTACTTGGCAATAGAAGACTTGGTAGTTTAATCCTGTCCACCTTACTACTGAACTGGTTCACCGAAATGAGTTTCATATACTAGTACATGCTAAACTTGTTATGTGTCTGCTTGTTTCTTCTTTTAGAATGCTGACAGAATATTGGGGAAGAGTGCCTTATTAAGCAATGGTAAAGGAAGTAATGCAGATAAGGTTCAGGATAGTGACACATCCTTGTTGGTCTCCAACAAAGCTGATAAAACAGCTAAGGAAGACTATCTTGAAGACAGCGAGACAACCCCAAAGTCCTGTCTTGGTTTAGTGTTCGAGTTACTGGCCACTACCGCTTGCACAAGCTATTCAAACTCACTGTCTGAATCAGTTCGGTTTCTTGAGTCTCAACTACAAGCTGAAAGACATCGATCAGCTGTGCTGCGACAAGAAGCGGAAGGACTGCGGAAGTCCCTGGAGCATTCAGATGCATACTTTCTGGTGCAACAGAAAGCGTTGGAGGATTTTAGCGCCAAACAGGACAAAGCTAATCAGCTTGCTAAGCTTATTGCCAGCATGGTGGATACCCAGGATAACGTTTCTTGAGCTCTTCTGAAGTTGTTTCAGTTATGCTCTTGTTTTGCTGCCGCGTTTATTTGCACTGGTGGCCAATTTTGACGGCCAGTGTATGTAATGTGCTGCTTTGTTCCCTATATTTGCACTGGTGGCGAACTTTGATGCCCAGTGGATGTAATATGTGTAATAGGGGTAATAGGCTAGCGTTAATTGCTTGCTTATTTATTTCCTTATTGTCTTGTTTAGTTGTTTGCTTGTAGTCACTGCAGTTCTTTTTCTGTTTTTTTCTAGTGGCCACAATAGCCTATTTTTGGTAACTAGGCCAAAATAATCATGGCAACACACGGACTGTTGTAACCATGGGCCTCCTGCAGGCCGTATGATCCATGGGCCTTCGTCCGGCCGTAGGATCCATTGGCCTTCTATACGGGCCGTAGGATCCATCGGCCTTCTATACGGGCCTTAGGGTCCATGGGCCTTCTACGGGCCGTAGGGTCCATGGGCCTTCTACGGCCGTACGATCCATGGGCCTTCTACGGGCCGTACTATCCATGGGCCTCATACGGGCCGTAGGATCCATGGGCCTTCTACGGGGCGTATCATCATTTCGCCAATCATGGGCCGTACTATTCGTGGACCATAACGGGCCGTTAATAGGCCGTATTTGATAACTCTATGAAAACAGCCCAACGGGTTTTTTTGACATGAAAACGGCCCAACGTATTAACGGTCCGCAAACGGGCCGACTGTAACGACGGGCTGAATTTGGCCCACAAGCAGAAAATGACAGTAACGGGCCGTATGTAACCGAATGCTGCAAATGAGCCCAAGAATCAATGGGCCCTGAGAAGGCCGAAAGATAACTTGGGCTGGAAACGGCCCAATGGAATAACGGGCCGTTAATGGGTATAAAGTGATTCACTGTTCATTACGGGCCAGTTTCACCACGGGCCGTTAATGGGCCAAGAGTTACAAAGGTCCTCATATGGGCCGAAAGAAGTCATGGGCCACACATGGGCCGGAAGTTAAAACGGGCTGAATCATATTGGACGGCCCAGATGACGCTACTGGGCCTAATTCGGATAGGGCGTAACGGGCCCTGGGTTAGCGGGCTGTAAATGGGCTATATGCGAACAGGCCGTTAACAGGCTTTCCGTGGGCCGGCCCGCCACCTTTTGACCAAGTCAAACGGGCCGGCCTTTTCACAGGAATGGGCCTCTGTTGGGCCGTGCCACGTGTCGCCGTATCATAGGCGCCTTCGGTCCAATGAGCGGATGACATCTGTCCCAACGGTGAGCCGACACGTGTTTCCTCCAGCCAATGATGATTTTACACGTGGAAAATCCCCATTGGTCGAGGCTGTTAACGGGTTATCGGATCCAAAACCCAACCCGATAGCTTAACGGCGTTCCGTTACGGTGGATGCCACGTGTCGGTCACCCTTGACGAAAGCACTTCTATGACGCGCGATTTATCGTCTTGGAAGTGGAGACTTCCGTGATGATAACTTTGGTAATGTCATGGAACACTTCTACGACATCACAGGTATGACTATCTTGATTCTGTCATAAATTTGTCATGGATGTACATGCATGACAAAAAACGCGACCTACTGTGACAAACACGTATCATCACGGAAGTGTATTTTTTTGTAGAGATATAGCCTCCACACAAAATCTAACCGTTACACACAACTTACCAAACTCGATGGGACCGAATCGTGAAACTTGGTCGGACCGATTTAGTAAATAATGTGACCGTTAGGATTTTCGGTGGGACCGACATGTCAACTCAGTGGGACCGATATGGTTATGGTTAAGGCATAACATAATCTCGGTGAGACCGATTACACAAACTCGGTGAGACCTATTTTGGTAATAGACACACAGAGGGTTGGTCAGGCAAACTCGGTGGGACCGATTCGCTCATCTCGGTTGGACCGAAATGTTACGAAAGGGATTAGAGAGTTTGCATTGTAATCTCGGTAGGACCGATTACACAAACGCGGTGAGACCGATTTTGGTAATGGACATACACAGAGAGATTACAATCCCATCTCGGTGAGACCAAAAATACTAGGGTTTCTGGCAGTGGCTATGTCAACAGAACTCAGTGGCGCCAGATAGACAGTTTCGGTAAAGCTGAGTTTGACTTTTGGTTTGGGACATATGTGGATGTGGGAAAGTGGTTGAGGGCTTTGGAGCATATCACTAAGCACTTTGAGCAAGCAAGCCATTAAGCAACACCTCATCCCCTCTTAATAGTATTGGCTTTCCTATGGACTCAATGTGATCTTGGATCACTAAAAGTAAAATGCAGAGTCTTGTGCTTTGAGCTTGAGCCAATCCTTTGTCCTTAGCAACTTGAAGGGGTTCCACATCCTCTAGTCCATGCCACTCCATTGTTGAACTTATCTGAAACATACTAGGTAAAAGTATTAGTCCAACAAGAGATATGTTGACATTAATTACCAAAATCACCCAAGGAGCACTTATGCTTTCAAGGTCACGTTTTCTGTCATGCATGTACATCCATGACGATTTTATGACAGAATCAAGATAGTCATACCTATGCTGTCGTAGAAGTGTTCCATGACATTACCAAAATTATCATCATGGAAGTGTCCACTTCTATGATGATAAATCGCGCGTCATAGAAGTGCTTTCGTCAAGGGTGACTGACACGTGGCATCCACTGTAACGGGACGCCATTAAGCTATCGGGTCCGGTTTTGGATCCAATAACCCGCTAACAGCCACGATCAATGCCGATTTTCCACTTGTAAAATTCTCATTGGCCGACGGAACCACGTGTCAGCTCCGCGTTGGCACAGGTGTCACTTATCCAATGGGCGAGATGCACCCATGATATGTTGACACGTGGACCGGCCCAAAAGTGGCCCATAAAGATTAAATGGGCCAACCCAACTAAAGGCCCACAAGATTTTGCAGACCATAATGGGCCGGCCCAGATAAAGGCCCATAAGATTTTGCGTACCATAATGGGCCGACCCAGCTAAAGGCCCACAAGATTTTGCGGACCATAATGGGCCGGCCCATCTAAAGGCCCACGAGATTTCGCTGACCATAATGGGATGGCCGAGCTAAAGGCCCACAACATTTTGAGGACACTAGTGGGCCGCCCATTAATAGGCTACCATGTTTGGGGCAAATGTCGGCCCATATTTGATCCGGTCCATTAATAGCCTGCCACGTTCTGGGCCTAATAAAGGACCATATGAGATCCAACCCGTTAAAAGCCTACCACGTTTTGGGCCAAATTATGACCCAGATCAGATCCGACCCATTAATGAGGCTTTGGGCTAAATTATGGCCCATATCAGATTAGGCCCGTCAACTGGACGCTATGCTCTTGGGCCCACTTGCTAAAGGCCCATTTAGTAATTCGGCCTGATATTAGTTTCATCTTGTTAAAGGCCCGTTTAACATTTCGACCCTATATTTATTTCGGCATGTTAAAAGCCCGTCATATAGTTGGGCCTAACTATGACCTGGTTTGCATCCGGCCTGCTCACAGGTGATAATCTGATTGGGCCAAACAAGGACCGAGACAATTTTGTCCTGTTAATGGCCCGTGATGTGATTGGCACAATCATGGGCCAGGGTCTATTTCGGCCTGCTGCCGGCCCGTGAGCTGCTCGACACGTTTCAGGCCCAACCTACTTTTCAGCCTCCTAAAAGCCCATTGAGTTTTCTTGCGAAAATAGGGCCGGTGGTTTACTCGGCCTATTAGAGGCCCGAATCTACTAGTGGGCCAATTTACATTTAGGCATGTTAATGCAGCAAGATGACGGGGCCCATGATGCGGATCATACATGGTGATTTGCATGACGGCCCGATTATGTACCGTAATTTTACGGTTTGGCCGGTTTACTACGAAGATAGGATATATATATACAGTAAATTAACTACAGCATGACGAATAAGAAAAAATCTAGACTATACAATAAAGAAATTACGGCATATTACATCCACTGGGCATCAAAGTTCGCCACTATGATAATAAAACACAAGCAGACAACAGATTACATACACTGGGCATCAAAGATCGCCACTAGTGCAAATAAACACGCCGACAAAGTAATATACAAAACTGACATCACGTCGATAGAGTTCAAGAAAGGTTAGCCCTGAGAGACTGTGCAAGCTGATGAGACTGTGCTTGTTTGACACTTATACCCTCCTCACTTGGAAAGATAAACAAGCAGACAGATGACAGGTTTTGCACATATAAGTATCAGTGCTGACAATTCATCACATTTCTTACTGACAAATAAAGTGACACAGTTTAAAATAGCATTAACACAATATGGTATTGTTCAGGTCAAGACATGGCAGGAATTGACATTGTGAAGGAGTTGGCAGCTTCACGAAACCACTGGATTACAGATCAAGAACTCGTAAGTATCAATGGTTAGTGTGCTGTCAATTTATCCCATTTCAGATTGGCAAATAAAGAGACGGTTTAAATAATAATAGAATGATATGACATTGTTGATAGTTAAGACATTGCAGAATATGGCATTGTGCTGTAGTGGGTAGGTTCACCACACCACTGGATTACAGATCAAGAACAGAAGCATACATGCAGTGCAAAAGAAGATCACTTGCTCTGTATAGTTTAATTTACATGGTATGAAGAAGGAACTTGGTTGTACACCTGAAAACTTAAATTGAGAAGGACAAACTTTTGTTTATGTACTACATAATGAACTTTAAACATGCAATTTGATGCAAACACCAAAAATAAACAACTGTTCCAGTCATGCCTAACCAAATATACACAACAAAGTTTGAAGGCTTGAGAAGAACAAACTTACATTATTGGTGAAGACAGGCTCTATAAAGCCCTTGTCCATGCTGATGGGGGCAATTCAAGAAGTTTACCACAAAATCTTCTTCATAAGCATTGCCTTTATTCTACACTAGATCATCAAAGGCGCGCGTTGCCGCGCTCGTCCATTTTTTCAATAAAATGGTTGAAATGTTCATAAATTTAATTGAGAAGCATATTTTTAAAGCAAATTGTCATAAAGTGGTCATGCGTCATGTTTATCTAGTTAGCCAATATTATTCAAAATATGCATATGGACATATGTTGCCAGCAAGTTCCTAAATGCCAATATTTGGTTCATAAATTCTAGTTTTGATAATCACAATATGACACATCATTTACAATATAGAGTTGATAAGAAAATGGCATTGCTCATAAGTCAGCTCATATAATCAAAAACCTCTTAGCCAACAAAGAGCATAGTTGATAAGAAAATGGTATCTTTCTCATATAATCAAAGTCGCTCTAAGTTTGTGAGTTACCAGCAAAGATGTCATAAGTGCCCTACTACTCAGACATAAGATTAATCTAGTCAAAAACAGAGTTTTCATTTAGAGCTGAGCTAGCCAAATTGTCAGCCACCAAATTACAAAGTTTGTGATGACAAAGACCAAACGACACAAGACTACATGGTCCTGGGAAGCACCAATCCTAGCTAGTGTGTCAGCCCCATTATTACGAGCTCTGAGAAAATAGACAACTCGAATACTCTCAAAGTAACAAGACAAAGAGGAAGGAGAGATCTCTGAATATGACAACATTAACACACTCCTCCTAGCATTGAAACAAGCATGACATAATTTGTTCCTTGCAGAGATTCAGATTTGTAGCATACCATGCATGTGTATTTTCCCAGAAGATGCTGCAACAATGACACAACTGTTCTTTCTAATGTCCAAGATAGCTCTTGGGACAGCTGATCGTGCACCCTCTTTCTACAGCCAAATATCATGATTTTGCAATATCTGAAAATTAGCAGGAATGTACTAAAAGAATGTCTATTAAAATATAATCTGTATGATCTTGCTTTTTTAACTTGTTAGATACAACATACAAACCCTATGGAGAATAAGGGTGCTAATATATTGGCATTGAATTTATGAAGTGCTTTCTACAAACAGGGAGTGACTACTAAACTAAATTGAAATGACTTGCACAATGCGTAGGAGCATGTATACTGAGTCAATACTGCAACATCTTATGGTGTGGTCAAGTGAAACTAATTGTCATATATATATTGAAAATAATCAAAGATAGATAAACTTAAAGATAGAATCAAATTCTTAAGTTTCACCTTAACAGGTTTAACAATAAAAGTACAGTAATGATATCGTCTGATATCTCTTTTGGACAAGACCAACTAAAACATTACCAAGTAACTACAAAGCAGAAGCAAGGAAGGAAGAAATTAATTAGTCATACAACATTATCAATGTGTTCCCATAGCATAACATGTATCTCATTTACGACATGGGATTATATCATTGTTAAAGAGATGAAAAATACCTGGACAGAGGTCGGTCGAGTCCTTGAAGGACGTGGTTGACCGTGCCCCAAATAATGATGACCTGCCAACAATGCACACAAAATGGCTCCTCTCAAACTGAAGGAAAAAACACCACCTACCATCACGTGCAGATGAAATGCCCCACAAATCCTAATTTTTAAGGCTACTTAATAATAATAGCAGGAAATATGGTATCATGAAGAAATATAGAAATTGAAGAATCAAAGCTATGATTAACTTGCCTGCAATTTGGGTAATAATAGAACTAATTAAACATTTAGATTGATTACAAAAAACAAACATCTATAGAGAAGAAGGAAAGCTTCTATGTCCTCCAAAGGCGAAGGTAACAAAACTGGTAGAGAAATGACTTACCGTCATAGTGTTTGAAATCAAAGGGGAGCCCTCTTGTGCCATTCGTGCCATGTCTGGTGTGGTATTATCAATGTAGATGGATTCAGTCTAGAAAGGAAGAATTATTAAACAAGGATCTAACTAACTCTTTTTTTGACAATGACATGGCTTTACAAAGTCAGACAAACAAAGACTATGGCCCTCATGTAGATTTTTTATCCATCCATGTAAATAGGGAATTATGGGGAAAAGGTAACATCATCATATAATCATTACAAGTAAATTCTATTTTCACCTGCTGATTGGACATCTTTAAAAATTATAGAAATAACAGCAGAAGCGAGATGTGGTATACAGCTGGTACTTTAAACCCTCAGAGAAGAAATATCACAAGAATGAAGTGTTCCACTTCACAACATAATTTTTTCAGCAAATGGCACATTAAATTGCTAGGGATGAATATAGGCTAGCCCTTTTTTGACCGAATCCAGAACAAGATGTGCCATAGATGAGGAACTGCTCGCCCTCATTGTCGCTGGATCTTTGCGGACGCTGCACTTGGATTCGGTCTCTGTAACCAGTCCCATATTTGAGAGAAGGATATGGAGGGGAGGCTTCCCAGTTCCCGCAAAGAGATCCTGGAGCGAAGAATATGGGAACATTGATTTTGAGAGAAGGATTAAGATTTCTAAATCGGAGAAAAAGGAGAGGGGTAGCCTTTACCTGGTTTATATGGAGCATATATCGTCATCTCCAAGGCGTGAATGGTGACAAGGAATCAAGGCGGTGGACGACGTCGCAAGGAGAGGATGCAGCTAGAGCACGGCGCGAGAGAGCAGTTGCCGCCGCCGCTATCCTTGCCGACCACCAGGAGGGGCGTCTCTTCTCAAGGTCGGATTTGGGGTAGTGGCCCTCCGATCAAGGTCGCTTTTGTCGGTGGCGATGCCACAAGAGAGATCGGGGAAGCGGAGCGGGCGCTGCGGGGTGGTATGCGGCAGAAGGGAGGAGATGGTCGAGCGAGGTTGATACATGGCATGGGCTTCGTGCGGTGGACGGCCCAATTAACCTCAGACCTTCGATTTTTCCACTGGAATAGTGGTCCTTGAGGACATGTAGCCCAGGTAAGTGCCTGTTTATTATCGAATGAAGCGGCCGGATGTGCGGTTAAGAGCCAATAAAGTGGCTGAAATTTTCCAAAAGTGCTGATCGAACGGTTGCGAACGTACATAGCCTGAGAGGGCTGAAAAAGTGCTCGGTTATAATGTTTCTAAATTTTGTTAAGAGTAAATATAGATGTGATAATATAAGAAAAAATGGAGAATATTTAAGATAAGATGAAGAATGATGCAACATAACCAACTAGCTATAAATGTAAGTACATCAATACAGGCAAAAGGTACAACCAAGAGCAATCCAGAGCTAAACTTCTTCAGTACCATCGGTGTTATCAAACCTTATGGTAAGAGTAAATATAGATCAGATGTGTAGAAAATGGAGGGCAAAGGAAAATAAGCTGCAGAGTGATGGTATATGAACAACTACCTGTCAATATAAGTACACTCATAAAGGACAACAGGTACTTACAAGAACAATGTAGAGCTAAAAAAATTCATTGGCATTGGATATATTCTACACTAATGTAACCATTCATACAGATCAGATAATTTGGAGCGAACAATTGATAAGCAAGCTATCATGCATACTGTTGTCACATAATGAACCAGGTATGTATGCAAGTACAGTGATACAGGACAACAGGTACTAACAAGAGCAAAGCAGCGGGCAGCATATTTGTGATATCATGTCGTTCTTCTCAAACTGGAATTCTTCTTCGAGCAGATTTCCTGCAAAAAGATCTGTAAGGCACATGCGGAAAAGTAGAAGTTCAAATTGTCATGTGATATCATAGACAATACCTCATCCTGGGAACGAGACGAGTGCATAACAAGGTTTTTCCATTCAATGTCTTCTAAATTTAGCACAAGAGACTTCACCGGAAATTCATTTATAGACTTGCCATCAAAGTGTGATTTTCTTAGGTAACACTGATACTGCTGCAATGCTTCCTTGAAAAGCGCAAGCAAGCTTTGCCCATCATGACTATCCATATTGACCCTCGCCTACTTACAACAATGTAATGTAAATCATTGATGTGTTCAATCAGCAGAAAACAGGAAAATAATCACCATGAATAATAGCACTTACACGTAAGTGGGACAGGAAGATGTGAAAATGGTGTTTGTCTTCACTATAATCTTCCCATGATGGGAATATATGCACATAGTCCCTAACAACATTGAAAGCATTGTCTTTTAAACTGGGAATAACTAGAATGGGGTTCCAATCTGCAGGAATTGGCCGTCTCTATAGTTGGGATAGGTCTTCGACCGGTGGACTTGCTGTAATTTTTGCTGGAGTGGGATTTTTCTATGGTATGGCTGGTGCTATGGCAACTGAAATCAACATACCTTTTGCTGGAGTGCAGGTCCTGTGTGGTGGGGCTAGTGGTGTGGCCAGTGAAGTATGGGTACAGTCTGCTGGAGTCGGTCCTACGTTTTGTGTCACTGGTTGTACATCCAATATAAGTGGGGTGTTGTCTGATTTCTCCGGCACCACCATGTTTTTCAAGGACTTTGCTGGTGCTCCTTCAGGTTTGGTAATCACCCTCTTCATTTTTGATGTCTGATGCACAAGAACAACATTTGAGTGGAAAAACATGGTATGATGACATATGGAATATGTATTGATAATGGATGGGCATGGCATCTGGATATATATGATGAGTAAACTAAGCAGATGGCGGTTCAACAAAGTAGAAGAAATGCAAGACAACATATGCAAGATACGCGCAATCAATAAAACCTTGCCAAATTAGAACAGGCGCCTTGATGGGTGAACAGGACAGGTCATCTTCCTTTGACTCCTTGAGGTTAGAATAGTCATTAGGATCATATTCTAAACAAGAATGTACAGGTGGGGAGCGTATGAGTTTCATTGCATCCAGAATGGCACTCAATGCCTTGGTGCCAATTTTGTAAGTCATTGCAGTGTTCCATAATATTCTTCTGATGCGCGAATTCTGATATTCACTGTAATTACGTATAATATCTGAGAACCATGAAAACATAAATAGTAGTGAGATTATCTTTGTAATGCAGAGGATATTCTAATATAGGGGCGCCCCTGTAAACCCTTGTGTGCTATCACTGGATTATGATGAGAGAGCTCGCATGTGCTGTAATATGGTGCGTGCATTAATATAATCTGGCACAAGTACACAAAAAAATAGGCTCCAGAAGTAAGGATAGTTGGCAGATGATAGGTTCATAATATACTGTATAGAGAGTTTATTGCCAAACCATGATAACAAGAGCACACAACAACTAGGTAGATCATAGTGTACATAAAAGGGGTACACCATAACCACAATATATAAATCGAGAAAGTGGAACTGGCTGGAAAATACGGTGTTATATTGCCGCTACTAATTGAAAGCCTATCGATCACGTACAGGCCAACTCTATCAGATGTTGACTGCAGATGTCCCTGCTCCCCTTCCTAACAAGGAACATACTATACGTACTAAATACAGAATTACAAAAGGGGAACATGTTAAAGAACATAAGAGGAAGCATATTCTTGAGGTTCCTCTTCATTGCATACAATGTTGGTTGCCCACTCATGATGAATCACAGCGCCCAAAGAAATGCAATTCCATGTTGTCTCTCTATATGTGGCCACATGCATTTGGAAAATCAAGTGGGAGCATTACCTGACCAATTAAATGTGTGTCTATTAACTAATATCAGTATCATATCACAATTCGTATTTGAAGAAGTAAGCTTTGGACTTATGATTGGTGTGTTTAGCTTCAAGAGAGGACTGCTGCTAGTGCGACACAAAGTAGCTACACAGATCATAGTGTAGATATAACGGGAAAACCATAAGCATCAGAGTAAAATCAGCAAAGTGGAACTTGCTGGAATATATGTGCTAATATTGCCGGTACGGCTAGAAAGGCTTCGGATACCAGCTCTCTTCAACTGAAGGTGCGGTATTGTTAATATCAGTGCAACTCTCAAAGGCGACACAGCTCCCCGCATTTACTTGCTATTCTTATAGGATTCAAGTGGCAGGCCACTAAAAATCCTATTCCTATGTTCACAAAATCCTACGAATCAAAGAGGCCCGAAGAGTTCAAAGTGTCCATCACAACCGACCGTATAGACCTCTACACTGCAAATGTCCCTGCTCATCTTCACTACAAGGAACATACTGTACTACTATCATACTCCCTCTATTCCAAAATATAAGTCTTTGTAGAGATTTCCACTATGGATCACATACAGATGTATACAGATACATTTTAGAGTGTAGATTCACTCAGTTTGCTCCATATGTAGTCCATGGTGGAATCTATACAAAGACTTGTATTTAGGAACGGAGAGAGTACTTATTAAAGAAGAACGGAAGAGGAACATGCTAAAGAAGAGCAAGCAGATTTTGGATAATAAAATGTTCGTTGCACAGTGCCCACACATGATGAACCAGAGCGTATTAAGAATGCAACTCCCTGTTGTCTCTCTATATGTGGTGCACGTGCTTTTCAAAAGTAAAGTAGGAACATTAGCTGACCAATTAGACGTTATCTATTTTAGTAATATCAGCATCATATGAGATTCGTATTTGAGCAACAAGTTTGAAATTATGAGCAGCACGTTATTTAGCTTGATGGATTCAGGAGCAGTGATAAGCAGGTACGATGATGGTACTGAATATAAAGTCATGTCTGCATGCAGGTCGCGTGACTTTTGTCATTTGGGTTAGTCGACCATTTTAGACGGTTGGATGAAGATCCTACATCTCCTAACCCTTCTTCTTCCTCTTCTCTGATTCTGCCCATACAGAACACCGCACGGGCCGCCGGCCGAACCACCGGCCCCCATCGCCTGTGTTCCTCCACCACCTCCACTCCCCACCACCGCCCCCACCCGCGTCGAGTTTTCTTTGTTTGGTGAGGCCCCACCACCGCCCCCCACAACCACCGTCCCCACCCGAGCCCCTTCCTTCGCACCGGCGACCTCTGAAAAATCGATTGACCCAATTTTGAAATTTAGTCTACTATCATTTAACTAGTGTGGAATATAAAAGGGGAAAACCATAAGCATTGCGAGTATAGTGTTGAGCGTGCCATGGAGGATCTGAAGGTGCAAACCGGACAAAGGCAACTTCGCAACCAATGTTTGCTTTCAACTAGCAAGTAAGTGATGGACAACAAATCAGAGTAAAGAAGTGGCGATCTATTTTTCGCTGCGATAAATAAGTTGAGCAGATACGAAAGAGTACCGCCTCTAGTGCGGCGCCGTGTATGCATCTACTGAGAATTTGACGGTGTTGCGGTAGTGATGGCTGTCGGCAGCGTGGAAGCAGATTTAGGAGGACGAGACGGTCGTAGGAGCGGTGCCGGCAAGGTGGACGACGATAGGGATGAAGCGAGAGGACGGGATGCAAGGATCCCGGTTCGAAGCCGTGGATGAGAGAGGTCGATCTCTTGTAATGAACGACGGCGTCGGGATATCAGCTCCGACTTGGTGGAGGAGGACGGCGGTGGATGGGGTGGTGAATGGAGGAGGCTGGGGTGGAGAGGGTGTTTTGGTGCCCATGGAGTACGAATGGGGAAATGGAGGGAGAAAGGAAGGGGGAACCATGTCTTCAGGGCGCACTTGTCTCAAATGCGAATAAATTTACAAACTTAGCCCCCATTTCAAATTTCCTACATCACAGCAACATTAGTCGGTCGGGGATAGGACGATAATCTCGCATACACCAAATATTTGTCGATGAGACTTTGTTTTTGGCGCCCATCGTGTATGAATCAGGGAGGGAGTCGATTTCGGCCGAGGAGACACCGTGTTTTGGCGCCCACCGTGTATGAATCCGGGTGAGAGGTCGTTATGTCATGTTTGAGTGAAATTACAAACCTACCCCTATCGAAACCTATAGAAATCGAGCCGATAGGCTTTGTGTGTCAAGGATAGGCAGTAATTTTCTTCTCGTAGATTTTGGTTTTGGGCGGTTACTACGACTTTCCCTGCTTCATTCAAATTTTGCAGAGCAAGAGTGTACGTTTACCGTGCCAACTCAATTCAAATCTAGTTTGTATTCTATTTTTGTTCGGGCAGGATCCATTTTCCATTGGAACAAAATTCTACATACATCATTTTTTATATATACTTTCAAAAGCATAACACCCTTTATACATAAATATGGTTTACAAATGGCATGATCTCAGATTCATAAGGTTGTATCCATCTTAATTTGGATTTTCACATATTTGAAACCACTTTATGTTGAAATCCAATGTATGCATTCCTCGCTAACTGTCTCCAATTAATGTGTGTTTCATGCGAGTTTTTTTACTTCTCAAACATGTATAATGTGTTTCACACACGCAACATATAGTGTAATCCCGTTTAGACATTAATTGCATATAAACCATGCACTGTCTCTAATTAAAGAATCTATGGATCACTAATATTGATAAACTATATAACATTACACATGTCCCCAAATTCAAATGAATATGCATGTTTGATACACCAATTTGCGTTATGATATTATCGATGTCGTGATCTCCTGTTTAAATATTTGAATCCCCTTTAATCCAGATATTCGTCTCATATAGCTATCACTCATGCTTATATAGGAGTATCTCTCTAGACCTATACGCGTTCATTGTCTCTCAGGTATCTCTCGTGCTACATGTATGTCGACAATGATCTTTTATCTTTGCAACACACTGATTGTACTCTCTCCCTCGACCTCCATCACTCTATCTCTCTCTAAGTATATCTCGCTCCCTGCTATGTGTCTCTAACTATGATTCTCCATGTGAAATATCTTTCTCTCACGCAAACACAAACTTCGTCTCCGGGGTCTCATTTCTCTCTACTATTCCCCTGTGTGCCACTCGCACACCCCCTCTCACACAGAGATGTCTTTCGCTCCTTAGGTATGAGAAGCTATGACTCTTCCTCTTAAATATCTCTTTCTCACACACAAACGCAAACTCTGTCTCCAAGGGTCTCATATATATCCACCATTCTCTTGTATGTCTCTCACACACACTCTCTCTCCCTAGATATATCTTGTGTTCCCTCATATGTCTCTCTAGCTATCACTCTCGTTGTGAAATATCTTTCTCTCTCGCAGACACAAAACTCCATCTCTCGGGATCTCATTTCTCTCTGATATTTGTTTGTATGTGACTCACATGCACCCTCTCTCTATCTCTCTCACACCCACACACATAACTCAGCCTTCTGATCCACTCGACTCCTATCTCTAACGCACACTAGCTAGCATCTTTATCATTCTATTTATCTGTCTCTTCATCAACCTTATTTCTCGCCCTCACTCTTGCTTCCTATCACGCACACTACATATGTTTCTCTCTACATGCAGTCAAGTGCCCTCTTTTTATCTTTCTCTCACACAAACATAAATTCACCCTCTGAACCACCCGGTGGTCATCTCCAACACTCAAACTAGTAGATGTCCCTCTAGCTAGCATCTCCATCTCTGTATCTATCTGTAGTTTCTCCGTCAACATTTCTTTCTCGCACGCACTCTTGCTTCCTATCACCCACACTATACATGTCTCTCCATACATGCATTTATAGGTTGATCTCTTTTGCACAATCGTTGTGTCTCACTCCCTCTGCTCGCAATAGATGCATGCTCCAGCCCACGCCACTATCTCGTAAAGACAAAAACACATGCTCAATTGTCAGGCCTTCTTCCCTGCACTCTCAGATGCATGCATGTTGTCATACGGATCCGTCTCTCCCATGTCGTTGACCTTATGACTTATGTCTTCTTTCTTTTTATTTCGATCATGCGCGCGTGCACACACACATCCCACATATACATGTATACCTCTCGCACATGCACGTTCAAGGTCTCTATGTCTCCATACATAGTTAATTACCCTCAACCCTAACGCCACATCGAATCGTTCTCTTCTTGTGTGCACATAACTTCCGCCTGTATGGGTAAAACACACACTCACACTTAACAATCTCCTTCTAGCTACCCCCTCCCACTCTTCCCCTATATCCCCAAAACCAAGACCATCCCTTCATTTAATTCCCGCCTACATGCACCATCGATATATAGTAGTCTTCCTCGGTGTCTCTCGAACAAACACGTTCTCTCGATGTTGACTCCTCTCACGCGCACACACCTTCTCTTCCCTCTCTACGGGCCTTTTCTCTCTCGCACCCCATCATTGGTGGCCACTGCCATACACATCACCTCTCTATGATGAAGCCACGCACACTTAAATTACATCCGCCACCGAGGACCCCGCATCACACACACACACACGCACCCACCCACCCACCCACACACACACGCACCCACCCACCCACCCACACACACATGCACGCACCCACCCACCCCCACCCCCCACACACTAAGACTCCATCTCATACACACATGCTCTAGGCGGAGCATTTGTTCCTACCACCCTTCGTCCAACCTTACCCGTATGATAAACAATCACCTTAATTTACTTGTATAACATGGAAAAATTCCACTTTACTTTAGTAGTTAGCAAACTTATCATCTCTACTCTTATAAAAAACCGAGTTGGTGATGATGGTGTGCCTGCCATCTTCTAATATAGACCGCCCGATCTATATCTGACGGATAGAAAGCAAACTATGATAATTTTACAAAAGATACCCGCACCTCTCTCCACATCCTTATATCCCACAACCTCATTGCTGAGCAATTAAAAAAGAAGACTCTGGAACAATCTAGCATAGTGGCCGCTGCCGCCTGCCGGCGCCATCCATCCCCATGCCTCCGCCCAGTCCGACCACCCGTCACCACCACGCTCCACTCCTCCTCACCTTATCTCTCATCTTTCATTTTTTCGATGAAATTCTTGAGATACCAGTTTTCCGATAAAATTCTCGAGATATCATTAGTTTTTACACATGGGATTACTCCTGCATGGGTCAATCACAACATGTGTTTTGTAAAAAAAATGCATATTGATGTTCCATGCAATGCACGAGCATCTTGCTTGTAATTATATAACGCAAATCACGAGCAGGAAATGACATTTTTTTACACAACCACATTAACATGGCCACGTAAATCACTAGCTAAAGTGTAATACCATTATACTTATATCCCGATGCAAAAGGTTGAGTACATGTCCGAAGAGTAGAGTCACACACTGAAAGTGCAACTATCCCTAGGTGGTTTTGGTAATTCATAACAACATATAGCTCATTGAGCTAATGCTATTCCAAGACTATTATTTCAGGAAAGCTCAATGAATGGCATGGCATGGATGATGAAAGTGGATCCCTCAAAATACTAAGGACAAAGGATTGGCTCAAGCTCAAAAGCTCAAGACTCTTCATTTTACATTTTAGTGATCCAAGATCACACTGAGTCTATAGGAAAAGCCAATACTATCAAGAAGGGATGAGGTGTTGCTTAATGAGCCTCTTGCTTCATGTGCTTAGTGATATGCTCCAAAACCCTCAACTACTTTCCCACATCCACAAATGACCTAAACCCAAAGCCAAAATCGGTCACACCGATTCTTTCTATCCGGCGCCACCGATTCCAAAAGTCATAGCCACTGCCACAAACCCTAAGCAAATCGGTCTTACCGATAGGGATCTCGGTCTCACCGAGATGGGGTTGCAATCTCTCTGTTTCCCTTCGTAACGTTTCGGTCTAACCGAAGTGAGCGATCGGTCCCACCGAGATTGCAATGTAAACTCTCTGTTTCCTTTTTGTAACATTTCGGTCTCACCGAAAAGAGCAAATCGGTCCCACCGAGTTTACCTGACCAACTCTCTGGAAAGCTTATTACCAAATCGGTCTCACCGAGTTTGTGTAATCGGTCCTCACCGAGATTACGTTATGCCCTAACCCTAACCGAATCGGTCTCACCGAGATGCATGTCAGTCCCACCGAAAATCACTAACGGTCACTAGGTTTACTAAATCGGTCCGACCGAGTTTAACGATTCGGTCCCACCGAGTTTGGTAAATTGTGTGTAACGGTTAGATTTTGTGTGGAGGCTATATATACCCCTCCACCTCCTCTTCATTCGTGGAGAGAGCCATCAGAACGAACCTACACTTCCAACTTACCATTTCTGAGAGAGAACCACCTACTCATGTGTTGAGGCCAAGATATTCCATTCCTACCATATGAATCTTGATCTCTAGCCTTCCCCAAGTTGCTTTCCACTCAAATCTTCTTTCCACCAGATCCAAAACCTATGAGAGAGAGTTGAGTGTTGGGGAGACTATCATTTGAAGCACAAGAGCAAGGAGTTCATCATCAACGCACCATTTGTTACTTCTTGGAGAGTGGTGTCTCCTAGATTGGCTAGGTGTCACTTGGGAGCCTCCGACAAGATTGTGGAGTTGAACCAAGGAGTTTGTAAGGGCAAGGAGATCGCCTACTTCGTGAAGATCTACCGCTAGTGAGGCAAGTCCTTCGTGGGCGACGGCCATGGTGGGATAGACAAGGTTGCTTCTTCGTGGACCCTTCGTGGGTGGAGCCCTCCGTGGACTCGCGCAGCCGTTACCCTTCGTGGGTTGAAGTCTCCATCAACGTGGATGTACGATAGCACCACCTATCGGAACCACGCCAAAAACATCCGTGTCTCCAATTGCGTTTGAATCCTCCAAACCCTTCCCTTTACTTTCTTGCAAGTTGCATGCTTTAATTTCCGCTGCCTATACACTCTTTGCATGCTTGCTTGAATTGTGTGATGATTGCTTGACTTGTCCTAAAATAGCTAAAATCTGCCAAACTCTAAAATTGGGAAAAGGTTAAGTTTTTATTGGTCAAGTAGTCTAATCACCCCCCTCTAGACATACTTCAAGGTCCTACAAGTGGTATCAGAGCCTTGGTCTCCATTTGCTTTGATTTCCATAGCTTTTGGTGGTCATAGCCTTGGTTTCACAACCTAGGAGAGTATGGCGTCTAGCGAGGGAAATTATCACCGTAGAGGTCCTTACTTTGATGGTACTAATTTTGCTAGTTGGAAGCATAAGATGAAAATGCATATTCTTGGACATAACCCCGCCGTTTGGGCAATTATTTGTATTGGCTTGCAAGGTGAATTCTTCGATGGGAGAGAACCGAACCGTGAAGCTAATGCGGAAGAATTGAAGATGCTGCAATACAACGCTCAAGCATGTGACATCATCTTCAACGGATTGTGCCCCGAAGAATTCAACAAAATCAGCCGTCTTGAGAATGCAAAGGAAATTTGGGATACTTTGATTGATATGCATGAAGGTACCGAGTCCGTCAAGGAATCCAAGTTGGATGTGCTCCAAAGTCAGCTTGACAAGTTCAAAATGAAGGATGGTGAAGGTGTCGCTGAAATGTACTCTAGGCTTGCTCTTATCACAAATGAGATTGCCGGCTTAGGGAGTGAAGAGATGACCGACAAATTCATCATCAAGAAAATCCTAAGAGCATTGGATGGAAAGTATGATACCGTGTGCACATTGATCCAAATGATGCCAAACTACAAAGATCTCAAGCCAACGGAAGTCATTGGAAGGATTGTTGCTCATGAGATGTCACTCAAGGATAAGGAGGAACTTCACAACAAGTCAAGTGGTGCTTACAAAGCCTCAAGTGAAGCCCCCACATCATCAAGTGAGAAACCAACCTTCAATGAAGAATTGAGCTTAATGGTGAAGAACTTCAACAAATTCTACAAAAGTAGAAGCAAAGAAAGAAGCTCCAAGTCAAGGTCTTACAATGACAAGAGATCTTCTAGTCGAGAGCGCAATTGCTACAATTGTGGGAGACCCGGACACTACTCCAATGAGTGTACGGCACCCTACAAAAGAAGAGAAGATTCTCCAAGAAGAAGGAGCAAAAGAGAAGAATCACCACCAAGAGAGAGGAGGAGTAGAGATGATCGTTATGAACGAAGACCCTCACGGAGAAGTAAGGATTCGGAAAGAAAGGACAAGTCATCAAGGAGCTACACAAAACGAAGACATCAAGCTCATGTTGGTGAATGGGTTTCCGGCTCCGACTCCGACAATCACTCCGAGAGAAGCTATCACTCCGACTCCGAATATACTCAAGATGAAGGTGTTGCCGGTCTAGCACTTGTGTCAACCAACTCCTACGACATATTTGACTCACCAAATGAAGGTGTTGGAAGATGCTTCATGGCCAAAGGTCCAAAGGTAACACATCCCGAGTATGTTGATTTTAATAGTGATGAAGATGACTTGCTTGTGGATGATGATTTACTTGTTGACAACTCTAGTGATGAATACTATGATGAAACGTCAATTAATCATGCTAATCAAACGAATGACAATGATAAGGAGAAAATTGAGCTTCTAACTAAAGAACTAAACACTCTTAAGTTGGCTCATGAAACTATCTTCGAAGATCATCGAGAACTTTTAAGGGCTCATGAGAAGTTACGCTTTGAAAAGCTCAATCTTGAGCAAGAGCATGAGTTCTTAAAGGCAATCAATGATGATCTCCGCAAGAAAAGTTCTTCTTACATTGCCAAGCGTTTACTCTTATCTACTTACATGCCTCAAGTCAAGTCTAGTAACAAGTACAAGAAAGATACTTCCTCTAGTAGTAACAATAATAATGTCAAATCCAATGTTGTTGCTTCTAGTAGTTCTCTTGATTCCACTAATGATTCTCTTAGCCAAGTTACACTTGAGCAAGAAAATAGTTTATTGAAGGGAATTATAGAGAAAGGTGTTTACAAGAGCCTTGCCGGGAGTAAGCAATTCGAGGAAATTGTACGCAAGCAAGGAAGGCACCGGAAGAATCAAGGTGTTGGTTTTGAACGAAAGTTCAACGCCAATGGAGTTGAGTGGGAAGAAGATCAATACCCCAAGACAAAGTTTGTTCCTCAACAAGAGAAGTATGATCCTACTTCCTTCAAGGGGACACAAGCTCAAGATGATCTTCCACCACAAGACCACAAGAACAAAGGCAAGGACAAGCTTCAAGAAGAGATTGATGCATTTGAAGAAGCACCTAAAGCCTCGTTCAAGTGGGTCCCCAAGACTACGTCAAGTTCTACTTCATCAAGTACAACTACAACTCCAAGGATTCCCATCAAGATGATGTGGATCCCGAAGAAGAAGAACTAGAGAGTTCTTGAGGGTGACTCCGCCAACATTCTTCACTCATATCATTTTGGCAAGAACAAGTGCAATCAACTTTCACATCTTGCACTAGTTCAAGGAGTCACAAACCCTCATGTTGGTAAGGCAAGGGACAAGGTAACCTAATGTTTTCATGGACATCATCTTGTGTGTGCATCACTCTATGTCTATGGATATTCTTGTTTGTTCCTTGTGGGACTAACCCATGTAGGCAAGTTGAAAGTGCAACTCACTCCAAAGGATTGCTCCAAATGATCTACATCAACATTGAGCATCTACATCTTCAACACCTACATGAAGTCATCATCGACAAAACCCAAGGTTAGTTCATCCCTCTAAGGGGGGATCTCACATCTAGGGGGAGCTTAACTCTAAGAATTGAGTCAAAGCAACTCTAATGGTGTGAACACATTAATGCATTATGTAAAAGTGGTAACCCCACTTGAGCTTAAACGATGAGTATGACCTATGATCAAATGTTCTCATTTGACTCCTAAGTCAATATACTCATATATAGATGACCTAGTCATCGCCAATTGCTTGATAGATGCTAAAATTGGTTGTGCATGCTTTGCCACATATTTCAATTGCCATCTTATTGTGTGAGCATGTTGGTGCATATTTTACTCATTCAAGGACATCCACTTGTTGTTTTGTTTGTTTGGATTCTTTTCTTTGTGCCAAGTGGATGGACAAGAATGCCTAAGAACCTTCTTTAGCTATCTATGCTTTTCTCGTCTCAAACTCTATTCATGCTACATCACAAAATTTGATCAAGTCAGATTCGAACCACTCTGTGTGAGGAGCACTCGGAGTCCCCGATTCGTCATAGACTTAAACTTCCAAAACCTCTTAGTGATTCTCGGTCTGACCGATCCTTCCATTTCGGTCCTACCGAGATCATCAAGTTGATCTGAGTTTTCAATCTCGGTGCAACCGATTTGAACTTTTCGGTCTCACCGATTTGCTGTAACTGAACACAGTTATGCATCTCGGTGCCACCGAGTTGTTCCACTCGGTCACACCGACAGGGTCGAGCTATATATATAGCCACGGGCAAAATTTTGGAAATTTCTCCGAAACCCTTCGCCCGCGCAACAGCTCGCTCTGCCATCGTGGTCTCCGGATCGTCTCCTCGTCGCCAGCAGCCTCCTGTCGCTGGTCTCCGCCGCCGTCAACGGATTTCGTCCCCGCCGTTGCCGCCGTAGCAAGTCCACCGCCAAGTTAGGGTATGGACTTAATCTTTGTGCTATCCACGTCTGATTCCTGGCACATTGTTTTCATATTGATTCTTGCCACGATTGAAACTCTTCTATCCAGCCAAAGTAGTTCATAGATTAGATGTGATTCAAATTTTTAGGGTTAGGTTTCCGCCGAAACCATCTCGGACCCACCGAGTTGAAAAACTCGGTCTCACCGATTTGGCTTATGCCATTGCACTAGTGACTCTCGGTCTGACCGAGAATTACTAATCGGTGCAACCGATTTGAGGATTCTGTGAAACCCTAGCAGTCTCGGTACCACCGAACTGAAACTCGGTCCAACCGAGATCATCAGTTTAGGTTCCAAAACTGCTTCGGTATCACCGAGTTTGAAAATCGGTGGATCCGAAATGCTTTCTGTGGAAAACTAAGACTGAACTTTTGAGTCATTCTTTTGCAAAAACCTCTGCATTTTGTGATGCTCATCTTTTCTATCTCATCTATAACTCTTCACAGGGTCAGCAGTCAGCTTTTGCAGTATGTCTGATCAAAGTGACAGCCAGAACAGGTCAGAAGAGCAGATGGACTTGAGTGAGGGCACTAGTCCCTCAACTTCAGATGAAGGGAGCAGAAGTACTCCTAGCAATTTTCCTATGGCTGCATCTAGGCAAAGGAGGAAAAGAACTTCAGATTCAGAGGATGAAGATTACAAAGCTGAGGAAGATGAGGCTACTTCCAAGAAAGTGGTGAAGGAATATGGCTCAGCAAAGAATACAAAGCCAGGCATGAAGACCAAAATGCCTGCAGGAAGACAACCAATGTCCAAGGCCAGAGCATCAACTCAACTGCCTAAAAGTCCTAATCCCAAAGAGCCAGCTGCTGAAGGAAAGAAGAGGAAGGAAAGGGTCAAGAAGACCATGGCCAAAATTGTTGGTCTACCTTCCATGATGGAAGAGGAAGAGCTTGCTGCACCAACTCCAAAGGCAGCTAAGCTTATGAGAGATGCAATCAGTTCAAGCTCAGGAGAAGAAGGAGAAGTCAAAGAGGGAGAAGGCTGCCAAGATGCCAACTCAAGAGGAGGCATCTGAATATTTCTTGAAAACCAAATAGGAGCATCTTGGTTACTTGATAGCATCATCTCTGAGGATTGAGAAGGGGTTGGCCACCCTAACTCAAAACCAGGAGAGCCTGGAAAGAATCATGGAACAAAAATTCTATGATCTAGATGTCAAGGTAACTGAGATTCAGTCAGTTGTGGAGCAGCTGCAGGATGACATGCAGGAGAGGAAGGGCAAGACTACCACCAATGTGTTTGCCAGAGTGCCCAGAGCCCAGAGGTCAGTTGCAGTGCCAGTGATAGACACTAGAGCAACAACTTCAGCACCAGCCACTGCCCCTACAGTTCCAGTGCAACCAGCTCCAGCACCAACTCCTCCAGGTCCATCCACTTCAACTGAAGCATTCATCCAAGGAGCCATCTCTACACCACCACCAGAAGATCAAGCCTGAGAGTCGATCTAGCACTATGCATTTTCTATGAACTTTTTGGTAACTTGTTTCCAAAGGGGGAGAAAATGTATAGATCATAGGCTTCGAGAGAGAGAGAGTGTGTGTTGCTTTTGTTCTCTCTTGCTTTATTTGGTGGGTTTTCAATCTTTGTTTGCTTTTGGTTGAGATACTATGCTTGTGAGACATTGATGATCATGTGTTTGATCATAAGCTACACTTATGCATGCTTGATATTATCCTATCTATCTTATGTGATCACTCACTATGCTTGGTGATGAGTGCATGTATTCATTGTTTATTATTTTGAGCGCTCCACCAAGATGTATGTGACATGTAAGAGTAACTCATGAGCCTAATTCATTGTGCATTTGCAGTCCAAAGCAAATCTAAAACTATGCACAAATTTAGGGGGAGCTCTAGCTTATCACATACTTCTCAAAGCGACGATGTTATTTAAATTTTATTATCATTTGTCGAAGCTTTGATCTATATGTTGTCATCAATTACCAAAAAGGGGGAGATTGAAAGTGCAACTATCCCTAGGTGGTTTTGGTAATTCATAACAACATATAGCTCATTGAGCTAATGCTATTCCAAGACTATTATTTCAGGAAAGCTCAATGAATGGCATGGCATGGATGATGAAAGTGGATCCCTCAAAATACTAAGGACAAAGGATTGGCTCAAGCTCAAAAGCTCAAGACTCTTCATTTTACATTTTAGTGATCCAAGATCACATTGAGTCTATAGGAAAAGCCAATACTATCAAGAAGGGATGAGGTGTTTCTTAATGAGCCTCTTGCTTCATGTGCTTAGTGATATGCTCCAAAACCCTCAACTACTTTCCCACATCCACAAATGACCTAAACCCAAAGCCAAAATCGGTCACACCGATTCTTTCTATCCGGCGCCACCGATTCCAAAAGTCATAGCCACTGCCACAAACCCTAAGCAAATCGGTCTTACCGATAGGGATCTCGGTCTCACCGAGATGGGGTTGCAATCTCTCTGTTTCCCTTCGTAATGTTTCGGTCTAACCGAAGTGAGCGATCGGTCCCACCGAGATTGCAATGTAAACTCTCTGTTTCCTTTTTGTAACATTTCCGTCTCACCGAAAAGAGCAAATCGGTCCCACCGAGTTTACCTGACCAACTCTCTGGAAAGCTTATTACCAAAATCGGTTTCACCGAGTTTGTGTAATCGGTCCTACGGAGATTACGTTATGCCCTAACCCTAACCGAATCGGTCTCACCGAGATGCATGTCAGTCCCACCGAAAATCACTAACGGTCACTAGGTTTACTAAATCGTTCCGACCGAGTTTAATGATTCGGTCCCACCGAGTTTGGTAAATTGTGTGTAAGGGTTAGATTTTGTGTGGAGGCTATATATACCCCTCCACCTCCTCTTCATTCGTAGAGAGAGCCATCAGAACGAACCTACACTTCCAACTTACCATTTCTGAGAGAGAACCACCTACTCATGTGTTGAGGCCAAGATATTCCATTCCTACCATATGAATCTTGATCTCTAGCCTTCCCCAAGTTGCTTTCCACTCAAATCTTCTTTCCACCAGATCCAAAACCTATGAGAAAGAGTTGAGTGTTGGGGAGACTATCATTTGAAGCACAAGAGCAAGGAGTTCATCATCAACGCACCATTTGTTACTTCTTGGAGAGTGGTGTCTCCTAGATTGGCTAGGTGTCACTTGGGAGCCTCCGACAAGATTGTGGAGTTGAACCAAGGAGTTTGTAAGGGCAAGGAGATCGCCTACTTCGTGAAGATCTACTGCTAGTGAGGCAAGTCCTTCGTGGGCAATGGCCATGGTGGGATAGACAAGGTTGCTTCTTCGTGGACCCTTCATGGGTGGAGCCCTCCGTGGACTCGCGCAGCCGTTACCCTTCGTGGGTTGAAGTCTCCATCAACGTGGATGTACGATAGCACCACCTATCGGAACCATGCCAAAAACATTCGTGTCTCCAATTATGTTTGAATCCTCCAAACCCTTCCCTTTACTTTCTTGCAAGTTGCATGCTTTAATTTCCGCTGCCTATACACTCTTTGCATGCTTGCTTGAATTGTGTGATGATTGCTTGACTTGTCCTAAAATAGCTAAAATCTGCCAAACTCTAAAATTGGGAAAAGGTTAAGTTTTTATTGGTCGAGTAGTCTAATCACCCCCCCTATAGACATACTTCAAGGTCCTACACACACACGCACTCTGTCTCTCAAAATCTCATGCACACACCAGTTACATGACACCCACTTAAGCAGACACGTATGTTACAATTTGTGCACCCGCGGGTATAGGTGATGGTGCGCATTTATTTAAGCCGGACGGCGAACCCAGACAGTAGTTGCATTCATTCCCCTCCTGCCGCCTCTTCTCTGGTCACCGTCGCCCGGTAGCCATGGCCCGGCCGAAGGTAACTATATACACCATACTCCCACTAGAGCAGCACTTTAATCTGGAAATTTTAGTGGTCATGCATGCATCTTTTTGTGCTAGCACTCCTATATAAGGGTTGACCGGTCGCTTCCCGCGGACGTGCGCGGGCGGTGGAAGAGGAAGGAGAAGGGAAGGGGCTGTGGAGTAATGTTTTTACCACAATTTCTTAGGAAACTGGGTGCAATAATTGAGTAGTTTTGCAAACTACCAGTACTACGCCTGAAACTTTTCAAAACCAATACTCCCTTGGCAGCACGCGCTTCCCGCGTGAAATGGTCAGCGTCGCCCTGGAGCGTCAGTGCTGCATTAATGCTCGGCCAGAGCGGAGGCACATATCACTGGTGCCAGCTTTGAAGCAGCACAACGGCCGAGAGAGCACCGCTTCCCGGTGCACGCGACTGCTCCACGTCGAGGCTGGCCATAGTTTGGATGATTCTCCATCGTCAGGAGCCACACTAACTGCGATGATACGGATCGTTCCATCTATGAAGAACACGTAGGACTGGAACTACGAGACGGACATGTACCCAGGAGTGGACGTATGAACCTGAGTAATGTAGCGCAGTAAGTGAAGTAGAAAGGCACAAATAGTATGAACATGCGTGGCATATAGGCATTTGTCTCTTAGTACGTACAACTAAATGTTGTACGTGCAATGCACGGTGATGTTATGGAGTATGTGCCTAAGTACTCTAGTACTACTATATTAATTGGAGGCACATATTAGGTTTTATATTTGTTTACGTGTATGCCCCCGAGACCTTCCAACTAGACGTGTCTTTCTCTCTGGGTCGCACTTTGTATCGTTCATACCACTAGTACTACTATGTGTGGTCTCCGACCCAGAAGTGGAAGAAGTGGAGATGCTCTACCACGCTGTTCATGTCCCACTCCTTTCGCTGACGTGTGGGACATCCAGCACGTGCCGTGTTTGGCACTCCTTCGTGGTAAGAGTTGAAACGCTAGCATTCATCAGAAATAAAAAAATATATAAATCTGAAGTGATACTATACCACGCGGTTTACTTGCTCCTCGATATTGGAAAGAATACTTCCGTTCGCCAACATGTGGGACGTCGACCATCCTGGTCCACTTGCCATGCATGTAGAACTCCAAGGGAGAGTCACCCCGGTCGTCGCGCCGCAGTAATAATGACTAATGGGCCATCAAATCACAGGCCCAACCTTTCCCACTGTGAAGTTGCTCAGACGAAGGAACCATCATGACTTTGTTGAATTCCGCTTCTTGAAGAAAACTACTCTACCAGCAGTACTGCTAGCTATAGTAGTTACTCCAGCAGAGGCCTCATTTCGTTCATAGGATAGGAATTTTATAGGAATATGAAAATCATAGGAAGTGAGATGACATGCATCTCAATTCCTATAGAGAAAGAGATGCCATTTGATGCATAGGATAGGAATTTTTCCATTGAGTCTAGGATAATGTACTGGTAATTTGCTCTAAAAACTACAGTAGTAACTAGTAGTACTGGTACATGCTCGTACTCAGACACACACACACACACACTAACTACTAGTACTACACTTCTCACATGCCGGCCAGATGTCGTCGTTCTCCTTCCCAACTTCGTCGGTGACACCCCACCGTGCTTGGATCTCCGCCAACCTCTGCGCAGCAGCGCGTGAGTTCTCTTCTTTCTTGCGGTGGCGGGCCTCTCTTTTCTTGAGTGCTTTCTGACTTTTCCGCTCCCTCTGTGCGGCTTTGGCCGCCTCTTGCTCTACCACCCATTCAGCCTTGGCAGCTTCAAATTCTGCCCACATAGGTGTGAGGTCGCGAGCGGCCATGAACTCGGCACGACGGGATGCCATCGCTTACCTACCATTTTGTGTGCAGTCGTGGGTGGCGAGGAACTCAGTGCGGCGGGATGCCATCACTTCCTTACCGGTTAGTGTGCGGCGTGGTGGAATGAACAATGCTTGGTGAGAGCTCTGGGGTGGAGTGTCCGGACAACCGTATAGTGCATTGATTTTTCAAGAGCTCAAGGACAGAAGACGAAGGAAATTTGGATTCCCCTTCAATCCTGGTCATTTATTACCGAGTAAAATGCATTGGCGGTCATCGAACTTGTCTTGATAGCTCACTTTGATGATTGTATACGAGATATGGTGATTATACGGTCACTGGCTGAGCGTATAGCTCCATATTTGTCTGGTTGACCAGTCAAACAGTCCGCATGTGCTTCATCAGCTCATGTTCTTTATCTATCTATCTATGCGGGCCTACCTGTCAGTGGAGAAAGAAATAAAAACCAAAATTATGCATATGTGAGGAATCAAACCACAGACTCGTCGCTGCAATGCACAGTCGTGAGCCAAATGAAAATGAAATACTTTGTGTTAAATGCACAAACGGATTTTTTTAATATTATACGTGATGCACACATTAGTGCACACCATCCATAGAGGCAAGTAGCATGTACGTGTGTAGACACTAACGCTCACGCTGTCAAACCATGCTAATGCATGCACGTCGCCCTCTCAATCAAAGTCCTGCTCATGGTGCAACGCAAACGGCGAGCCCGTCACCTGCACGCCCCGGCGGTGCCTGACATTACTGTTTAGACATATGATGGAGGCCTCCGCGAATGCCGAGCATGTATTCACCTGGCACAACACCAACGGTCATACTCGGGACTCGACGCCTTGCTCATGTATATCATCCATCACAACGAAAATCTATAAAATAGCCTAGCTAGAGAGGGTACTATGGTACGGAGTATGTACTATCGTGAGCGACCGATCATAGTGCCACTGCACACGAGTGTGTGTCTGATCGATTCGTCCATTATTCATAAGTTATGCATGGTTGTCTGGTGTCTAATGGTGGTCGTCGAAGGCTAGCTGGCGACAAGAGCGGTTGCATGGATGCCTGGTTGTCAATACTTGCCTCATACGCTTCAAAGGCTCGTCATCCATGAGTTCACATTTTACCACCACGCCAGCGTCTGACCGCCCTAGCCTACCGAAATCCCTTCCATCGCTAGCGCGCGCTTCCCACCGGAAACGGTCACCGTCTCTCCAGAACATCAATGCCGCATTTACCGAACTTAACTGCAGGTGCAGTTGGTATGTCACTGACATGCGGGCTAGATGCCTGTTGGTTCCACATGCCAGTGATCCAATGCACCTGCAGTTAAGTCACTGAAGCAGCATCCGCATTCACGCCCAATAAACCTACTCCGGCGCTAACCGTCCATCTGTCTGGCGCGGCTCATTGCCATTCACCCGCTATATTAACTTGAGCCCCACCTCCCATCCATAGCCAAAGACCCACACTCATTATCCTTCGGTCCCTTCCTTCTGTCGGCACCACTCCAACCATGGCCTCCTGGCGCTCCAAAGCTCTCTTGGACGTACTGTCCCAGCAGCAGACAAATGACATTGGCGGCTCCGCTCCGGGCATGCTCCAAAGCTCTCTTGGACGTACTGCCGCAGGAGCAGACGAAGGAGATCACCGGCTCCCCCCCGGTCGCCCTCTGCCGCCACAACCACGAAACCGGCGCGCGTGCGCGGGCGCAGCCGGCAGCGAGGAAGAGTAGTACACGATAGGTCGCCATCGCTCTGGTCCCAGGAAGGCCACCGCTCCTCCACTCAGTCGACGCCAAGGTTGGTGAGATAAACATCGGCGGCCGACTAGTCGATTGCCAGCGATGTGGAGGCGGAAATCTTCAGAACCTTGTGCTCCAGAAGAGGAGGTTATCAAGGCAGATGAGGAGGAGGCAAAGGCAATGGTCATCTTTCTTGGGTTCATGGCCGAACATGGTGGTCGGGTGGCGGCGATCGTTTAGATTAGGTTTACAGTAGGTCTTAGTACGGTTTGTGTGAAATATGTAATGGATTTCGTCCAGTTTGTAGGAATTTTTTTGAAATGTAATGAATTCCATCTGGTTAATTTGAAATTGGCTTTGTTTGCACGAATTTCTTCTGGTTGGTTCATATAGTTGTCGAAAGGTATGCGGGCAGCATTGGATGGCATCCATCAATGTCCTCGGACAGATGCCGGTGTAAATTTGTGTGCCAGCGCTTGAGATGCCCTAACTATCATGCTATAATCGCTAATAGTGCTCCATTATTTGGTAGGGAACAGTTATCCTTGATCAAAATCAGATCCGCCATGTTTCGCACTCCTCCCACGTAAGAGTGTAAACTCTTGCTTACATAAAAATGGAGCAAGTGGACGGCACTGTAGCACGTCATATCACTCAAACTAGCCCACTTAACGCGTGGGAAAGCACCGCCCTCGTCATTTTGTTTTGGATTTCTAGCAATCGATCGCACGAAAATGTTACACTTTGCAAGTTCAAAATGAAAAGGCGGCACACTTACGACTCGTACGCGTCGCACCCCCGACAGTTCGGCTCGCACGCCGGTCACCAGAGGGGACACGCGTTGTCTTGCAATTTCACTGACATGTGGGACTGCCATTGAATAAACCATTGATAGCTGAAATCTAATCGCTTGGTAGGCGCCGGCTAAGAAGAGAGAGACTGGGGAGGGAGAAGAGATTGCCCGCCCGCTGCACACGGACTCCAAGAAATATATGGTGATAATGTGAGGTGGGCCATGCGGAAGTCTACACCGCTTCCAAGCCCGCTTCTGACCGCCCTGGTCCACCAGAACCCCCCCCCCTCCCTGCATGCTCCCCCTCAGACGCCAGTTGCCCGCATTCATAGCATGTAGTACCAGTAAAATACTGGGCTATAAGCCCACTTATGTGGAAGAGAGAGAGGCATTGACAAAGTCAAGGAGTGGGCTCTGCAAGAGCCTGTCTCTACACGTGCTCCTAGGTATAAAAAACAAATTCTAAAAAAAGAGGCATAAAAAACAATTGTGTCTAAAAAAAGAAAGGTAAAAAACATTTGAGGAAACAGATAGAGAGAAAGTGAGAAAAAGTTGTAACCTTATAGTCAACACTATGGTAGTATTACATGAGGAAGGAGGGAGTGGTGCACATGCCAAGTTCAATGGGCTGCCATGTTTCACACTCCTCCGTTGTAACAGTGGACACAATAGCTTTCATAAAAAATAAAAAATAAATACTCGTTGCTCGTCCTCTATATTGGAAAGAATACTTTCATTCGCCGACATGCGGGAGGACGACCATCCTGGTCCACCTGCCATGCACAAAATTATCCCGGTCCACCCCGGTCGTAGTGCAGGCCCAACCTTTCCCACAGTAAGTTGGTCGGGCGAAGGAACCATCATGACTTCGTTGAATTCTGCTTCTTCAATAAAACATATTGTACCCGCAATACTGCTACCACATGCGAAGACTGGACAACACTGTACCACGTCATATCACTAAAACCCACTAGGACAAACTAGCCCGCCTAGGATTTGTACTCCCTCTGTTTCAAAGTAAGTAGTACAAAGTTGAGGCATCTATTTTGGAACGGAGGGAGTACGTCTCTATACTGGTATGATTTTGTGTTGTACGTCTCTGTACTTTTGCTACGATTATCCTACCCTGTGAACCAAATGAGGCCTGAATGTATTCGTGTCAAGCTTGGGCTATTGGTCGATCGATGAAGGATAAGTATAAGCGTACCACGAGCTCATCAGCCCCAACGTTTCTCTTCGATGACTGTTTTGCAAGTACTATAGCTCGCACAGTAGCTAGCCTACTAACACCAAGAATCATCAAACAAGCCCTGCTGATATGATAATTAAACAGTTCAAACTTACATCTAAGCATGCCATATATTACATCAAAAGCTGGTGAGGATACATATGTTTCCATAACTCAGAGAGGGTTCGCATGATTCACTATCAAACAAAAGTAGCAAGTACCACCCACACAAGATAGTGCACTAGCCTAAGATGGTTTGATAACACGCATCGTTCTAGTAATTAAACACAGGACAATGCAAACTACGCTGAAGGATTAGTGCGACCACAACACAGACAGCAGCATGGGAATCGATCTCTGGAGTGATGTCCACAGGACTGACCACGACATCGGAATCAATCTCTGGGGCGATGTCCACAGGACTGACCGCGACATCGGAATCGATCTCCGGGGCGATGTCAACAGGATGGACCGCGACATCAAAAACGATCTCCGGGGCATTGCCCACAGGACGGGCCGCGACATCAGAATCATCAAGGACGTCCACTGTCACCTGCACAACCCTAACATATTAGCAAGCACATTGCAAATAATCAAAAACCACAACTATGGTAAGCCATTATTTTTTACATGTTGCGGCTCACCGGGGGATCCCATCCCTTCGGGGGCCATCTCCTTGTCCTCGATGGGGCCATCACCTTGCCAAGAGAATACTGCTTCTCAACGGCGACTATCTCCTCAAACTCGGCCTTGAGCCTCGCATAGGTGGCCATTAGAGTTTCTGGGGTAGGCACGATGGGGCCCTTGCAATTCTTCCAACTTTCTTTGAGGAGTTCGTCCGCCAACATTGTCAACTCTTTGGCCAGTGCTTGTTTCTTGGAGTTCTTCGTCTCCATGGGTTGGCCCGCCAACATGGTCAACTCGTTGGTCGGTGCTCGCTTCCTAGAGATTGCTGTCTCCAGTAGGTTGTCTGCCGACAACTATTTGCCTAGTGCTCCAGGATCCATCAATGAACTCACAAACAAAAAGCAATCGAAAGGAAACCACAATCGCAATGAAAACGGGAAAAGAATAGGCTGTGAGAATCGGTTAGTGTTTCGCAAAAAGGAGATTCTTGGAATGAAAATATAGCAGCATCACTGATTCGCCCACCTTTCCTTCGTCAGTACAGAAGAAAAATGGCAGAAGTGAATAGCCTGGAGTGAGGTTTTCTTCAAGAAAGGGGAGAAAGGGCTTCAACGAGCGTTCCAGTGAAATGATGGTTGCTACGTCCAGTACAACTTTGAGGCCACTTTACCACTGCTGGTAAAGGTGTGGGTTTTGTGATACGTGTCATGACAGCCACACCGGGGTGACCGGTGAGTCTCGACTGTAGCACCTCGCTGTGATTTGGTGGATGGCACACGGGCCGGGATACTTTGATGTCCCGCATGTAGATAGAGCGGCTAGTCATATAGGAGTGCTAAATATTGTGCACCGCGACCAAGGTGGAGAGGAAAATGAGATAAGTGTGTAATTAATGCATGAGTTTAATTAGGGTAGTTTTGTAAAGTACGAGATACATTCCTCCAATCACAAAATGCCTTGGTTGATGAGATTTGAGATTTGAGCCCTATAAACCGGAAGGGAGGGAGTACTACATGCGGTGTAGTCTAGTCACTTGTTGAAATCTCTAGAAAGGCAAATACTCCTTTCCGTTTATAGGGCTAGACTAGCAAGTACTAGTACTACAATAGTGGGCTCAAATGGCAATTTTGTCTCATGCAAGAGCCTGGCTATATGCGTGCTCCAAGTCACCACACCACGCCCCACCCCTACACAAAGACTGCCACGCGAGCGTTCGCAACTACCACGTTTGGGTTTCGCTTGGCTCTTCACCTCTTCGAGAAGACAAACAATGATGTTACTATTACTTCTACAATATCAAATCCACTGCTGCATGTCCGTCCACCGCGTGTGGGAGGGATATCCACTGCGCGCATGGGCGAATGAGAAGACATGTAGTAGTAAAATCAAGCTTCTCCTCGTTGTATGAGTTGACACGACACATCATAGCACTTTCCCCACATGCTTGTCTCTAAGCTTGGCTAAAAGACCCGCGGTGTATAATATATTTGCTGCAACCTCTAACATTTACCCCACCACAAATTAAAATATATATTCATGTCTTGACCAGATGAGTGTGCAAACTACAATTACCAAGATAACAGGTAGGGCCAGAAGATTATTTTAATAAAAAAAGCTTCGAGACGGCCTCATAGCATGGAGCCGACCCCAACGATTTTAAGCTTACAGGCACGGTACACGCTTGTTGCAATCTCATTTTGCTTCGTATGTAGTCACTTGTTGCAATCTCTAAAAAGACTTATATTTGGAAACAGAGGGAGTACAACGCATGCATGCATGCCGTGACTTTCCTTTTGATACTTGCGTGTGTTGATTTGATGCACCTTGCCAAATTTTGACTATTTTAACTAACCAAATGTTCATGCATGTCACAAAAAATTACGGGGTTGTTTGGATTGTGACTATGGGGCTGTTTGGATTGTGACTATCTTTGCCATATATTGCCACATGATTTTTGCCACACTTTCCACACTTGCCTTACTTGAGTTGCTCAAATTGTTAGCCACACTTTGGCTTGCCTAAGCGAATCTTGCCACACTTTTTGTGTCTATGACATGTGGGGCTCACTGCTCATAAAAAATCCTTGCCTTAGGTGTGGCTAGAACCAAACACCTACCTAACTTGGTCAAACTTGCCTAAGGTTAGGTGTGGCAAAGTGTGGCAAGGTGTGGCTAGGAACCAAACAGCCCCTATGTTTGTCTTATGTTGCCACCTTATTTTTGCCACACTTGCCTAACTTGAGTTGCTCAAATTGTTGGACACACTTTGGCTTGCCTAAGGGAATGTTGCCACACTTTTTGTGTCTATGACATGTGGGGTTCATGCTAATAAAAAAAATTCTTGTCTTAGGTGTGGCTAGAACCAAACACCCACCTAACTTGGTCAAATTTGCCTAAGGTGAGGTGTGGCAAAGTGTGGCAATATGTGGCTGGAAACCAAACAACCCCTACATCATGGAAAACTATCTTCAAATACGAATCAAACAATATAATTTTTTTAACATGCACTAACATTTTGTCAGTTAAATCTTTGGTCAAAATTTAGCACCAATTACTAAGGGGGCCAATAAATATTGTACTCTCACATTTTGTTTTGAGGATACTCCCACATACTCCCTCCGTTCCCAAATATAAGTCTTTTTAGAGATTCTAACAAGTGACTACATACAGAGCAAAATGAACGAATCCATACTTCAAAATATGTCTACATACATCCGTATGTTGTAGTCCATTTGAAATGTCTAAAAAGACTTATATTTAGGAATGGATGGAGTAGAAATTATAAATAATAATGCATGTTGGGGCAGCCCACGTTTCCGATAATTTTAGTCGTGGGCTTGTTCACAATTTTTACGAGGGGGTGGTTGTTCATTTAATGGAGAGTCTTGTACCAGACTTGAATGATACAAAGTGCGACCTGACACACCGTAACACCACTTGGAATAATCGGGTAGCTATCTCAAAAAACAATCAACAACTAAAAAAAGGCGACCTGACACGTACACAATTTTAAATGATTGTTTTGATGGAGTGAAAAAGGAAAACTACCCCACTATGTATATATAGGCTGGAGCCTCCGTGCTTGCTTGCTAGGGTTGCTCTATTCACACACTCTCATCCTCTCTAGATCTAAATAAGATAGCGGTGGTAACAGTGTCTTTCTCCCTTCAAAAAACACTATATTTCTATCCTGACCGCTAGTTACAGATCTGGACGTATCCCCCTCCGTCGGCGAAGGGGAGGAGGGGCAGCATTTAGGCCGTCATCGACAGCGAGGAAGGAGACCCACTGCCGGCTGCACCGTTATCTTTGGCCGAGCACCAACGCGGGAGGTCCTCCGATCCCTTCTTTGTTGCCCTAGTGTGGGCGGATCCGGCCTCTCGCCGCCCACCTATCCACATCCCGATGACCTTCAGGTATATCTTCCTTCAAAACCGCCTTAGCTCTACTTCCCCAGCTTGCTATGTCGCTGCATGTGCATCATTTTCTACCTCTCAGCCCCTCTCGATCAGATGGTCCAACGTCACCTTTTTTTTCTATTGTTAGAGGTAAATCTACTTCATGGAGCCAAATCTTATACTTGGTTCAAACAAGAAATAAAGTGGGGGTGGGGGAATTTAGTATGTACATCGGACTTGGTACAAACAGGAAGGAAAGGGGGTGAAAGTAGTACAGACTGGTCATCCAACCGGTCTCTTGGTCGGAAAGCAAAATATAGGGGTAACGCTGTACATAGTGGTATGACCAGGACTAGATTTTCTATACACACATAGGAGTAGGTGGCTAGAGTGAACAAAAATGGGACCAACCCAGATATGTTTCTTGGATGTTTGTTTCTTGGGGCAACAAACTATGAATCACCACTTTATGCCCTTGTTTAGGTAAATGGTGCTGGACTGCTGGTGCACCCACTGTCCCATGCCCTTATACCAAATATTTAGTTGGTCTTAATCTAATGCCCCTGGTAAAATGAATCCATGCCATTGTTATAAGCCATGACAAGTTTAGCCAAATGTTTTTGCCTGTAATTGTTTGAGACTATGACTGTTTCCTCTGTAGCTTTTTGTGCAAACAGGGATATCCATTTCACCTGGTTGCTATTGTGACCTTTTGGTGCACTAGACAAAACACTTCTTAAAAGAAGTGACTTTTGTGCTGTTTAACTGGAATGTCAGAATGAAACAGTTGGTTCATTTTGGTGGAACTGCACAAAGGGAGATCTGTGTTCCAATCCTCATCATCCATATTGGCACCATAACCTTCCTTTTGGTAAGAATGATATTTAATGCATGTGTTCATCTCTATTTTGCGACTGCCATGAGAAAATAATGCTATTTTTTACTAGTACACTTGTACTCCCTCACTAACAAAACCAATTATGAAATAGAAGGCCAATCATGTACTTGGTTTCACCAACTGGTGAGGAGAAAGAGAAACAGAGCATGAAGAGGAAGAAGAATAAATAGTGCCAATGTGATCTTGCTGAAGCAAGAGGCCTCAGTCGAGGCCATTCAAGGGCTACGGAAATGTCTACCTTACATGTGAGACGATCCTCTAGGGATCCCTTCCACTTCCGATGTGTCTCCTGCAAGGTCACTTAATTAATTAGGAGTACTTAAGTACCACTAATTTATTGCTGCCTAATTTTCCTGTCAGAGTTAAACACATCTTTAGTAGCACCCTATGTTGAATCATGTACGTGTGTACGTTTGTCTATGGAGGTGAATCATGTGGTGGAGAAGGTAGGGAATATTATTAGTGTCATGACATAATAGTACTATTGTTCTGCATGTCAATTTATTGCCATTGGTTCAACGAGGCAATGTTTTGCGTATTGTCCATCATGAATTTGATGCTACTGTTAGAGTAATATGCTAATGTCTTTCTATCCTTTCTCACTAAGCTAATGAAGGTTTCACCTTGTTCCTACTTGTGCAGACATGGATCATGTTGTGGCAAACATACATTTTAGTGGAACTACACAAGACAATACAATGAAATGTATCCCAGCCAGTGCTTTAACTCTGCTCGAAGTTCTTAATAATCTTTCGATATAATCTCAGCACTGGTAAACAAGAATGATTTCAACCATACATTTGAAGTGCACAAAAATATATACTATTGAGTGATTCTAGTGAGTGCTTTATCATCTCTTATGGGACTACATGAATAAGCTTTTTTCCTCAGGTTGGTACCGGCCTAAGGCCTTCATCCATATTAGTTTGTTGTCATCTCTATTTGTATCATGCTACTGTCATGAGAAACTCCTTTATCTTTACACGTTAAAGTTTTGCAACCTATGATACATGGCAATGCTTTGATTGTTGAGCTAATTGGCACTGATTAAATTAACTAATACCTCTCTTTAAGCAAGACTACTATGTTGCTAACTTTACCCATTAAGATAATGAGGGTGCTTCTATTTGTTAGTGTATGTTTCATCAACTAGTCCCACTATTACAGTAATCTCACTCTCTCAATATATGTGCCAACAGGGATGCTCGATTTTGGTGGAACTGCACAAAAACTTTGGGTGCTTCATTGCCTCAACAGCTTCCTTCCTTTCCTGTCAGTCGCTAATCTAGGCTTGCTTCCTTCCTTTGCTGTCAGTCGCTTCACTTATCTCGGCTTCCAGTCAAAGGAAATAGTAATTGATATGCTACTTCACACAGGTTGGTACTGGTCTTTGTCCTGATTATTGTGCTTGTCATATGTATTGGTAATTTGGTATTGTGCTACTATTTGCCGATTTTATAAAGGAGTAATTTGGAGCCTGAACTCGTAGGCAAATCATAACATTGGGTGATTTCAATAGAACTGCACAAAAAGATCAGATGGACAGATACTTATGTTGCTGCTATGTACTCCAAAGTTCACTCAGACAAGCATCGATGTTGACAAGAAGAAGTGCCTATATTCATTCGAGTATCAACCGGCGTCAAACAGTTGTCAAACTCCAAGTATTAGGAGAGTGAACTCCAAAAATATTGCTTGGCGCATAGCCTAGAAAAACACAGTCCAGTCTTTGGTCCCAACTTGTGCCCTTTGGTTATCGGCACATATGGTAGCAAACTGTATGGCATGGAGTCTAAAGATTCCAGACAAATTGATTGGCGCGTATATTCATCTGGCACTTAATCAGTCTGCATGCCAGGGATGCTCCATTTCAGTTGAACTGCAAAAACAAATTTGGGTGGTTCATTTTCTCAACCACCTCCTTTCTTGTCTGCAATGTAGAATTTTGGCGAGCTACAGGACCAAGATGAGCCAGTAAACTAGTTGGATGAAAGTAGTGGCCAAGTTAATCAAACCTCCCTCGGCACGAGGCCACTATTTGAGGATAAACCTACAAGCAAAGTTCAGATTGTCTATGCTGCCTCTTATATACTCGAAACTTTACTCATACAAGCATTAATTTTAGCAAGAAGTACCTCCGACTGAACACCATTTACCAGTTTGTACCCTAGGTAATTAAAGTTCATCCATGGATGATATTGGATGTGATCTCAATCATTTGGATGCATAAACATATTGAACATGTGTATATCTGAATCTTTTTGTGAATTATCTATGAATATTTTCGTGTGATCTATCAATCATTTGGATGCATAGACATGTTGAACTTGTGTATATATGAATCTTTTGAGTTGTTGATTGTGAATGTTGGCTATGAATATGAACGTATCCTATGAACCTAAGTTTGATACGAGTGTTTACCTTTTCTGTTGTACTCGTGTGTGAACTTGTTAGTATGCCTACTGTGGGATTTGTGATGTGTGGGTGTCAACGGCACATCTTCTTCCCGAGAAGAATTGCACCTGATTTGTTAGGGTAGCAACGGCGCATCAGCTCTTTTTAATCTTTTTGCTCTGTCTTTCCCCCTCCCCCGCTCAACCCCTGCCGTAATGTTTTCGGCCTCAAAACAAACATAGTGCTGCGTTGTTTTGGGGGCTTGATGAAAAATCGAGTGCTGGTTTCTGTAGGTTGGCCCGCCCAACAAATGGGCTGCTGGTCCACCACAGACTGGGAGGCTAAAAATACAAGTTGTATGGTGCAGAGGCAAGTAAAAAAACACCATCGAGAGCCATCCACTAAAGAAAAAAATCACTCCTGATGTGCTTCTTCAGTCGCGCCGCCGGTCCCCTCTTTAATCCAGTTCGCTCGGGGATCTAGCTAGTATCATTTTTTTCCAGAGGGCGAACAAGTATCAGTTAGGCCTAGGTTTTGTTTTTTAACATGCGTAGCCCATGACATACGGAGACAATGGTTTCAACTTATTTTTTGAGGTCCATACCGGCATATGGGCTTTTTCTTAAAGATCGGCAGCCCAATGTATTTTTTTAATAAAACGCAGATCTTTGTTCTGTTTATCTATATATAAGAATAATAATCCTGTGTCCAATTTATGTTTTCCCTTCTAACCACATTATATATATTTATATTATTATTATTATCGTATACTCCCTCCGTTCCTTTATATAAGGTGTATTTGTTTTTTGATAAAATTCCACAATGTAAGGTGCATTTGTTCTAATTCCTCGTAATTCCGATCTTGGCCCTCTAGAAAAAGGGAAGTATCTCTCCCTGATTGCATGCATCTCTCCTTGTGGACAAAGAAAGGAAACTATCACTCTCCTGATTGTGTGTATCTCTTTCTTTCCTAGCCTAAATGATTTAGTTGTCGCTAATGTATGAATTAGACAAGAGTATTTTTGTCCTAACTAGTCCATAATTATGTGCGTTGGTCACCATGCTGAAAATAATACACCTTAGATAAAGGAATGGAGGGAGTATTTTATAGAGACTTATATATACATTATAAAAATATCCCACATGTTATTAACTTATGAAAGTAAATGTTTAACAAAAGTTGGCAAGGAAAATCCTGGTTGTTTTTGACTCATAGGCAAGGAAAATCCTGGTGATTGCGTACAAAAGCTTGCGAAGATTTTAAGGACCAATGTAATAATAACACGCTCATTTTTATTTTGAGCAATAACTCGCTAATTTGTTAATTTTATATATAAAAAATGTGTCACTCTGGTTTATTTTTTGATATTAATTGCTCCTTCTAACCTAATATTATATATAGAACAAGCCCAGCTAATTCGTGTATTTCAAGAAAGTGCAAATGGGTTGAGATTTCTTAGAAAATATAAATGGGCCGCATTGACGCGAAATTATTTGTTCACCCAGCCCAACAAATGGTTTGTACATTCTAGAAAACATGGGTTAAATATATGCCACATTTTTGTCGGCTCACATGTGGGCCAATAGCTCCAAGCCTACGCAGGGCATTGTCAACTTGATCAACAAATGATTATGACATCCACGGCCATTGGATTTATATCCAACGGTAGGCATGCACCTTCAATCTCTCATCTTCTTCCTCCAGCGTCGCCGGGACCGCCTGGTCCGGCCTACGGCGGCTAGCGGCTCTGCTTAGCACGCATCACTATGAAGCGCTACCCCACCGCCGGCTAGGCTATCCCTCCACCCCTCCACACCTCCTGTTATTCTCCACCAACTGCAGCCCCACGCCGCACCAGAACCAGTTAGAACCCTTCTCCTACTCTCAATCTGCGACTCCACTACCGCCTCTTCCCATCTCCGGGTCGTTCCCGTCCGGGGCCTTGCCGTCGTCCACCACCTCGCTGCTCTCGGTGCGGCATGGTCAACAAACGAGAGTCATCGGAAGAGGACTGTACGTAGAGAGCCTGACGGCTGGGACCCACGAGATCCATGGTTGCACGCAAGGAAAGTTTCTCCTTATTAAGCTGAAAAAAAAATGTTTCCTCCCCCTAATAGCTCGGACCCATCGGTTGTATCTTTGCACGAAAGGAAGTGCCTCTTGTTATGTGAAAAAAATTATTCCTCCTGTTGCTAGCTAGGACCCGTTAGATTTGGTGCTGACTTGTGGGCCTACTAAGCAGACGTGTACGCAGGGCTTTGTCAACTTAATAAACAAATGATTCTAGTAGCTGGACCGTTGGATGTAATCCAACAGCCATGCTCCTTCTTCAACCTCTGTTCTTGCTCCTGTCTCCCGTGGGCGGCAGTGCTGCCGCGCACCCAAACCAGTCAAGTTTCCCACTCCTCTCCATTTGCGACTCCACTGCCGCGTCTTCCCCATCTCCGGGTCGTTCCAGTCTGGGGCCTCGCCGTCGTCCATAGGCCTTGGTGCGCTCGGGACGGTGTGGTCAACTTGGTCAACAACCAAGAGTCATTGGAAGATGACTGTACATGAGAGGCTGACAGTGGGGACGCACCACGCACATGGACGCATGCATGCAACTGCATCCTTTTTACCCTAAAAATAATGTTTTCTCCCCCTACTGCTGGGACCCACCAGCTACATCTTCGCACGCAAGGAAGTGCGTCCATATTACGGGCAAAAAAAATGATTCGCCCCCTGACTGTTGGGACCCACCAACTACATCTTCGCACGTAAGGAAGTGCCTGACAGTCAGGACCCACCTGGTCGAAAAATATGTAGCGTTGTCATTCTGGTCGCGTACGTGTACGTACATACAATCGATCTATCTGCAGGTTGCAGCGATGAACCGTGGCCGTGTAAGGAAGGGCACGTGTAGTAGTAGAGGCGGGCACGTGTCATAGTAGAGGCGTGCACGTGTCATAGTAGAGGCGTGCACGTAGCATGTACACATACGTGCAACGGTCAGGGTGTAAGAAAGAAAATACGGCCACGTACGTACATACAGACAAGGTCTCGAGCGCGTACTCTCTCTCATATATATATATATGACGGCCAGGGCTTGTGTACATGGAGAGGCAACAGACGGCAGCAACGGCGTCCTGTTCATCGGGTAGCGAACCGGCTGGGTCGGAACGGAGAAACAGTGTCATGTTCATCGAAAGGCAGCCGACTGGGTCAGAATACGTCGTGTTCATTGGGAGCCAACTGGCTTGGACGAAACAGCTGATGGAAATGAGGCCTGGCATACCGCAGAGCGGAGGAAACGACCTTGTGTTCGATCGGCCAAGGTCGAAACAGGATCATGTTCATCGGCAGGGGTCTGGCATACCGCAAAACGGAGGAAACGGACTTCTGTTGGACCTCCTACGGTCGAAACAGGGTCCTGTTGATCGGGGGGTGTGGCGTACCGCAAAACGGAGGAAACAGACTTGTGTTGGAGCGCTACGGTCGAAACATGGGTTCTGTTCATCGGGAAGGGTGTGGCGTACCGCAAAACGGGACTCCACGGGATACTGTTCATCTCCACCGTCGACCTCCTCCGGCCTCCACGGGCTACTGTTCATCCACCATCGACCTCCTCCAGCCTCCACCTGCGAGTATTCATCCGCGAGCTCCTATTCATCCAGCCTACGCCGCGCACTCCTCCATCGGCTACTGTTCAACCAGCCCTCTCCACGGGGTCCTGTTCAACCACCCCTCCACGGGCTACTATTCATCCAGCCCTCCACCGGCTATTGTTCAACCATCCCTCCACCGGCTACTGTTCAACCTTCCCTCCACGGGGTCCTGTTCATCCAGCCCTCCATGGGGTCATGTTCATCCACGCCCAACCGGCTCGATCGATCGGGGTCCTGTTCATCCGGCGGCAACACCACGGGTTCTTGTTCATCCAACCCCCCACCGGGAACTGTTCACCCAAACCCCCCAACAACGCTCACTGTTCATCCAGAGGCAACATCGATCGGCTTCAGTTAGCAGCAGTAGCGAAGGAATCACTCGATCGGGTTCAGTTAATAGCCATCGATCGATCGCTCGGGTTTAGTAACGCGTAGCCTGCAGTGCAATCGCTTGGGTTCAGTAGGCGAACACCTCGCTCGAGTTTAGTTAGAGCCCAACGCCTCGTATCCACGCGCGTACGTGTACGAGCGAAACGTGCATCGCTCGGCCCCCGACCACCCACCGTAACCGGGAACGCCCCGATATTTTCCTCCCCCTCGCTTCTACCACGGTTTTTTCCGTCATGGACGACCCAAAGAATGTCATGCAGTTGCGTCTCTGGCTCGCCCAAGACGAAAAGCCCATTTTCTATCATGATTTTTTGTCATAGAAGTAGGAGCCCACCATATCTGTGATGATACCGGGTTTTGTCACAATTATCGTCATAGAAGTGTCATAAGTATGACAGAAAGTTTTTTCGTTCGGCCAAAATGTCATGGATGTGTCTTTTTTTGTAGTGGATATGCTTTGTGTTCTAAGTCAAGAGGCAAATGACAAGCTTTTCCATAAACCATTTTATATGGAGACATACCCATAAGATTTTTATAAGTTGTTCTATAAGCCCAAAGTGCACCATCTAATTTCTTAGACAATTTCTTCCAGGATCTACTGACAGTCTTTTGTAAGATTAGTTTTATTTCTCTATTGCTAAGTTCAACTTGACTACTAGACTGAGGATGATAAGGTGATGCAATTCTATGGTAACATCATACTTAGCAAGCATTTTATAGAAAGCACCATGAATAAAGTGTGAACCACCATCAGTCATTAAATATCTAGGGACTCCAAACCTTGGGAAAATAACTTCCTTAAGCATTTTAATAGAGGTGTTGTGATCAACACTACTGGTTGGAATAGCTTCTACCCACTTAGTAACATAATCAACAACAACCAAAATATGTGCATACCCATTAGAGGAAGGAAAAGTTCCCATGAAATTAAATCCCCAAACATCAAATGGTTCAACAGCAAGTGAATAATTCATAGGCATTTCTTGACGCTTACCGATATTACCTATTCTTTGACATTCATGACAAGATGAGACAAACTTACGAGCATCAAGAGACTAGGCCAAAAAAACCCAGATTGCAATACCTTATGAGCGGTTCTGTCTCCTGCGTGATGTCCTCCATAAGCTTCAGAGTGACATTTCCGTAGGATTTGTTCCTGTTCATGCTCAGGTACACAACGTGTAATATTACCATCTACTCCTTCTTTATAAAGATGTGGGTCATCCCAAAAGTAATGTCTTAAATCATAGAAGATTTTTTTCTTTTGTTGGTATGTGAAGCTAGGTGGTATCTATTTAGCAACAATATAATTAGCATAGTCAGCGTACGTAGGTGTGCTGTTAGAAACATTTATTGCAGCTAACTGTCCATCAGGGAAGCTATCACTGATAGGTTGTGGGTCATCAAGAATATTTTCAAGCCTAGACAAGTTATCAGCTACGGGGTTCTCTGCTCCTTTCCTATCAGTGATATGTGTCGTGGTATTCTCACAGGGGGGGTGCAAGATGACATATGCCACAAGGTGGCTTCGTGTGAGGGCAAGACTGCTGCTGATAGGCCCGGGAGCGGGTATGCGAGTAGCACGCGGTGGTTTACCCAGCTTCGGAGCTCTCCGGAGAGATAATACTCCTACTGCTACATGTCTGAGTGTATCTGATATATCTAGTACAGAGTGCTCCTGGAGCTGTATCATTGGTCAGTGCCATAGGCATCTGACTTTGTATATGCGTGGCATGTGTACCTTGTGGCCGGCTAGCCTATGGCATGCATGCCCGTGAGAGCATGTGGGTGCTCATGCATGTGTGTGTTGTGTGGATGGATGGATGGATGCTCTTTATATAGTGTGGGTTAGCTTAAAGCGTAAGCCAGGTAGTGGCATGGGAAAGGCATGGTGGGTGTCATCCTTGTCCCCTGGGTCACTTCATAAATAGTGACAGGGGACAAGTGACACTATACATGATGGCTGAGATGACACGTGAATAGTGCTCAGGTACATCCATCTCGTTGGTGTCTCGTCGGTGTCGGGCTGTAGTCGGCAGCTGGCTGGTTGGCGCTGTCGGCAGCCGGCTGGTCGGAGCAGCCGACAGCCGGTCGGGCAGAGCAGTCGGACGGGGAGCCGACAGGAGCGGCCGGGCATCGGACTGAGGGGCTTTGCTAGCCCCGATGTCTTGGATTATTTTCTTGCCGTCTTCGGGGTACCCGTCGCCAATTACTCCGACAGTAGCCCCCAAGCCTCCGGGCAACTTGGCAAAGTTGGGCGGAGGTTTTTTGGCAAGTGTTCATGGAAATGATCGTGCAAAAGACAAAGTTAGTCCACACAGATATATCAAATGATTGATTTTAGCATTGCAAGTTTTATGCGGAGGGTGCCGACTCGGTTTCGTCCGAGCCCCCTTCAATCTTTTTTGTGTTCCCTCTGCTTTTTGGCTTGTGCTCTCGCTCGTCGGACAGCCGCTCTGTGGTCTGTGGCTGAGAGTGGGCCTCTAAGTGGAGTGTACAGTACTCAGACTCTGGGAGCAGATTTGACCGAGCAGATACTTGTAAAGGAAACGACTGGGTTGCCCGAAGCATTTCTCTTCCCGGACATTTCTTGTGTGGGGTGACCTCCAGCTTTTGCTCTCGCTAGCCGGACAGCCGCTCTGCGGTCTGTGGCTGAGAGGTGGGCCTTTGGTACTGCGCACGCTACTAAGTCGTCGGCGGGAAAAAATGTCTCAGGCCAAGCGGCCAGCCCCTGGGCCAACTCTGGCTGGCACCCGGGCGAACAATGGTGCAACTGTAATAAAATGCGGAGATAGCCCCCGAGCATCGCTCGGGGTTATCCGTGCTTGCATGATGCAAAAATATGCGGGTGAGGAGCTCACATTGATTTTCATGTAGTCAGGGCGGAGTTTGCCAAAGACAACCGGCGCGGCTCGGTGCTCGCGGAGTGCGCCGGCGCACCCGCTGGGTGTAGCCTTCGAGCCCCCGGGTGCTCGAAGAGGGGTCTCGGTCGGTCAGGCTCGACCGGCCAGGCGGCGAGGCATCTTGCAATGCCTTTTTGCTTCTTTTTCTCTTCTGTCGGCTGCTGGCAGCCGAACAAAACTCTTCTCTTGTCTGCAATCTTCGCGGGGGCGCGCTAGCGCACCCGCTGGGTGTAGCCCTCGGGATTCGGGCCGACTGCTGAGCAGTCGGGCCGGATATTCTGGCAACGACCTTGTCTTCTTTCCTCGCAGGGGCGCGTCAGAGCACCCGCTGGGTGTAGCCCCCGAGATTCGGGCCGACTGCTGAGCAGTCGGGCCGGATCTCCCGGCTACTACTTGGTCTTCTTCCTCACGGGGGCGCGTCAGCGCACCCGCTAGGTGTAGCCCCCGAGACTCCGGGCGCTCGAGGAGGTCCCTGCCGGTCGAGTTTGACCGAACGGGCGGCCGGGCCGGCACTCCTGCCGGCCAGGTGTTGAAGCTGCCAGGCAGGCCGGGTCGCGTCTGGCAGTCCGAGTGGCGAAGCAGGCGGACAGACAGACGGACATCTATTTATTTTATTTTTTTTCTTCTCTTTATCCCAGCTGACCTCTTTTTTTATGAGTCAGCCTGTTCGACACCCGGCCTGACTTTTCGGGCGGCCGGCTGGGCAACTGGCCACTTCTCTCTTTTCTACCAGCCGATTTTGAGCGGTAAGACACAGCTCGTCGGTCGGCCAGGCAGACGAACCAATCGACCGAGCGGCGACGTGGGCGGTCGACCAGAGCAGTCGGCTGGGCAGCAGTCTGTCTAGTCGGATCCTCCCTCTTTTTGTTTCTTTGGGCAGCCGGCCCACCTCTTTCTCTGCTTCTTTTCAGCCGACCCCCGACTTCCTTCTTTCCTTTTCTCTCTGCACCCAGCAGGACGGCGCGCTTGGCGCAGTCGGCAGGTGGGGAGGCAGAGCAGCCGGCACGGCCGCGCTCGTAGGAGGAGCCGGAGGCGCGGGGCGGCAACCCCGCGGGCGCACGTGGTAGGAGCCGGCCGGGGCTAGCAGGCGGACGCAGTAGGAGCAGTCAGGGCGGCGCAGCCGGTAGCCGACCCACGGTAGGCAGTGACGCGGGAGCCGGCGCAGGGCGGAGATGCTAGGGCAGCCGACACAGTAGGCGGCATTGCAGGAGCCGGAGCGGGCGACCGGTGGAGCAGGCGGCCGGGGCGGCAGCCGGCGCAGCGCGAATTGGCCTGCCCAGCAGGCCACTCGGCAGCGGCGCTTGAGGTCCAGTAACAGCTGGGTCGAGCGGGAATGGGCCAGCCGGTATGCGGGAGGCCGGGATGCCGGCGGAGCCAACGCTAGGGCACGGACGCAGGTCGTGGGGTGAGCGTGCGCTTGGTGGAGCAGATGGGACGGCGGGCGGCCGGGTTCGCGCAGGAGCCGGCGGTCGGGTCGCGTGGGATGTCGGACCATGGAGGCGGCCAGGCATGCGGGAGCCGGCCAGGTGGTCGTGGTCGCACGCGGGAGCGCACGAGGACGGGTGTGGGGGCGGAGCCAACAGGGGCGAGAGCAGGGCTGACGCGCCGCAGGGGTGCGGGGGCCGGATCAGCAGCCGGCTCGAGCGGGAGGTGGGCGACGGGGAGCATGGGCGGCGCGGGCGCCCCAACGGGATGGTCGGCTGGACGCGATGAAGCCGCACGAAGGCGGCGGCCTTGTGGCAGGAGGCTCGGGCTCCTCCCCTCGCGCGTGTGGGCGCAGGAAGGCACGACCGTTCGGGGCTGAGCGAGGCAGGGGTGGCTGGCCGGCGCGCGTGTGGCTGCAATCGCGCCACCATCGCCAGTTTGGCTGTCCGCCTGCGTGAAAGCAGGCTAAGCTGGCTAGCTAAGCCAGCGTGCACGCAGCTGACTCGGTTGACTCTGCTAGCTAGCTTGCTAGGCATGCGTATGTGCACGGGGAATCTCTGGATTGCATCTGGCTAGTGCGTAACCATGGTATGGGATTATCTGGGATATGCTTATAACCGTGGCTTGACTTGCATCTAGCTTTCTTGTAGATGCTATGTGGAGGAGCGAACGCCTGTTTCGGCCAGAGCAAGGCGCAACACAGAGGGGAGCAAAGCGACGGGCGCGGATGGATGCAGCCGACCGAAGTGAGGCAGCACGGTGTGCTCGGACGGACGGACGGCGTCACTGTGGTGGTGACGAAGAGGCTGACGGCGAGGACGCGCCACCCCTCGCGGCCGCTTCGGGGGCGGGTCGATGTCGAGCCCCCGAGCGCTACCGGAGAGACGGCGCGACGCCGCGGCGGAGGCGATGAAGAAAAAAGGGTCCCGCCCGGACAGCCAAACCAGCAGCAGCGCAGTAGCATAGTACCGCCCCACGGTGGGCGCCAAATGTCGTGGTATTCTCACGGGGGGTGCAAGACGACATATGCCACAAGGTGGCTTCATGTGAGGGCAAGACTACTGCTGATAGGCCCGGGAGCGGGTATGCGAGTAGCACGCGGTGGTTTACCCAGCTTCGGAGCTCTCCAGAGAGATAATACTCCTACTGCTGCATGTCTGAGTGTATATGATATATCTAGTACAGAGTGCTCCTGGAGCTATATCATTGGTCAGTGCCATAGGCATCTAACTTTGTATATGTGTGGCATGTGTGCCTTGTGGCTGGCTAGCCTATGGCATGCATGCCTGTGAGAGCATGTGGGTGCTCATGCATGTGTTTTGTGTGGATGGATGGATGGATGCTCTTTATATAGTGTGGGCTAGCTTAGAGAGTAAGCTAGGTAGTGGTATGGGCAAGGCATGGTGGGTGTCATCCTTGTCCCCTGGGTCACTTCATAAATAGTGCCAGGGGACAAGTGACACTATACACGATGGCTGAGATAACACGTGAATAGTGCTTAGGTACATCCGTCTCATCGGTGTCTCGTCGGTGTCGGGCTGTAGTCGGCAGCCGGCTGGTTGGCGCTGTCGGCAGCCGGCTGGTCGGAGCAGTCGGCAGCCGGCCGGGCAGAGCAGTCGGACGGGGAGCCGGCAGGAGCGGCCGGGCAGTTGGACTGAGGGGCTTTGCTAGCCCCGATGTCTTGGATTATTGTCTTGCCGTCTTCGGGGTACCCGTCGCCAATTACTCCGACAATATGCAAATCAAATTCTTGTAGCAGAAGAACCAACCTAATGAGTCTAGGTTTAACATCTTTCTTTTCCATAAGATATTTTATAGCAGCATGATCGGTGTGAACCATTACTTTAGAATCAACAATGTAAGATCTGAATTTATCACAAGCAAACACCACTGCTAAGAATTCTTTTTCAGTAGTAGCATAATTTCGTTGAGCACTATCTAGCTAGCAAAATGGATAACATTCAATTTCTTATCAACTCCCTGTCCTAGAACAACACCAACAACATAATCACTAGCATCACACATAATCTCAAAAGGCAAGTTCCAATTAGGTGGTTGAACAACAGGTGCAGTAATTAAGTATTTCTTTAGTATTTCAAAGGCTTCCAAGCAATCATCATCAAACACAAAAGGAATATCCTTTTGCAAAAGATTTGTAAGAGGCCTAGAAATTTTAGAAAAGTCTTTGGTAAACCTCCTATAGAAACCAGCATGACCAAGGAAACTACGAATACCTTTGATGTCTTTAGGACATGGCATTTTCTCAATTGCATCAACCTTGGCCTGGTCCACCTCAATACCTCTTTCAGAAATTTTATGGCCCAAAACAATACCTTTGTTAACCATAAAGTGGCACTTCTACCAATTCAAGACAAGATTTGTTTGTTCACATCTCTGCAAAACTCGATCACGATTGCTTAAACAATCATCAAAAGACTTCCCATAAGCGGAAAAGTCATCCATGAAAACCTCCACAATCTTTTCACAAAAATTAGAGAATATAGCAGTCATACATCTTTGAAAGATAGCATGGGTGCATTACATAAACCAAAAGGCATACGTCTATAAGTATAAGTTCCAAAAGGACAAGTAAAATTGGTCTTTTCTTGATCAGGTTGTGAAATAGGTACTTGTGAAAAACCAGAATATCCATCAAGGAAGCAAAAATGTGTGTGCTCAGATAATCTTTCTAATATTTGATCAATAAAAATCAGAGGGTAATGATCTTTTCTAGTTGTTTGTTTAATTTTCTATAATCAATTACCATCCTATAGCCTGTGACAATTCTTTGTAGAATGAGCTCATTCTTATCATTAGGAACAACAGTAATACCTCCCTTCTTAGGGACACAATGAACAGGACTTACCCATCTACTATCAGCTATAGAATAGGTTATACCTGCTTCCAGAAGTTTCAATATTTCCGTTCTTACCACTTCTTTCATCTTCGGGTTTAACCGTCGTTGGTGATCAACAACGGGTTTAGCATCAGGTCCCATATTAATCTTGTGCTGACATAGAGTAGGACTAATGCCATTAAGATCATCAAGAGTATATCCGACAGCAACTCTGTGCTTCCTTAGAACTTTCAACAATCTTTTTTCTTCATGTTCTAAAAGGTTAGCACTAATAATAATAGGGTATATCTTTTTCTCATCAAGATAAGCATATTTCAAAGTGTCTGGCAATTGTTTTAATTCAAACATAGGATCACCTTTAGGTGGAGGAGCACCTCCTAAAGTTTCAATAGGCAAATTGTGTTTAAGCAGAGGTTGTTGTTCGAAAAAGATTCTATCTATTTCATTTCTTTCACGCATATGAAAATCATTTTCATGGTCAAGCAAATATTGTTCCAAAGGATTAGTAGGAGGTACAACAATAGAAGCAAGACCAATAATTTCATCCTTACTATGCAAATCTTTCTTTTGAGGTTGTCTACTAAACTTGGAAAAATTAAATTCATAAGATTCATCACCAAAGCTAACACCGACAGTTTGTTTCTATAATCTATTCTGGCATTGATGGTGTTCAAGAAAGGTCTACCAAACATAATGGGACAAAAATCATCTTGTGGGGAGCAGAGAACAAGAAAATCAGTAGGGTATTTTATTTTTTTCACACAAGACTTCAACATCTCTAAGAATCCCAATTGGTGATATAGTATCTCTATTGGCAAGTTTAATAGTGACATCTATGTCTTCTATTTCAGCAGGTGCTATTTCATTCTTAATTTCTTCATATAAGGAAAAAGGAATAACACTCACACTAGCACCTAGGTCACATAACCCATGATAACAGTGATCTCCTATCATAACTGAGACAACAGGCATGCCAACAACTGGTCTATGTTTATCCTTTTTATTGGGTTTGGCAATTCTAGAAGCTTCATCATAGAAGTAAATAACATGCCCATCAATATTATCGACCAAGAGATCTTTAATCATAGCAACACTAGGTTCAACTCTGATTTGTTAAGCTGGTTTAGGTGTTCTAACATAACTTTTGTTAACTACAGTTGAAGCTTTAGCATGTTCCTTCATCCTAACAGGGAAAGATGGTTTTTCAATATAAGCAGTCGGAACAACTGGATCAACATTGTAAATGATAGTTTCTTCTTTAGCTTTTACCTGTTCTTTACTTTCTTCTTTAATAGGTGGGTGATATTTAAACCACTTATCCTTAGGGAGATCAACATGAGTAGCAAAAGATTCACAAAAGGAAGCTAATGTCTCAGAGTCCAGTCCATATTTAGTGCTAAACTTTTGAAAAGCATCGGTATTCATAAAAGATTTAATACAATCAAACTTAGGTTCAATACCTGACTCTTTACCTTCTCGAGTTCCCAATCTTCAGAGTTGCGTATAATTCTTTCTTAAAGATCCCACCAGAATTCAATAGTCTTCTTCACAAAGAACCAGTACAAGAAGTATCGACTATGGATTGATCATTACAAGAAAGCCGAGCATAAAAATTCTGAATAATAATTTCTCTTGAGAGCTCATGATTGGGGCATGAATATAACATTGACTTAAGCCTCCCCAAGCTAGATCGATACTTTCTCCTTCACTGTGCCAACAACTATATATATATATATATATATATATATATATATATATATATATATATATATAATTCCGATCATGATGAACTAGATGCATAGTATAATTTTTTTGATGAAATTCCAATTTCAACCGATTCCAGTTCCAAGATTCAATATCATCACATAGCCTATACCATGTCAATGATTTTCCCTTCAAAGATAAAGGGAAAACCTTCTTCTTAACTTCATCTCCGGTTAAACCTGCAAGCTTAAATAATCCAGAAATTTCATCCACATATATAAAGCGCATATCAGGATGTTCGGTTCCATCTCCTGCATAAGGATTAGCTATCGGTTGTTCTACCATACCTGAAGGAATTTCATATTCAATATTTCTGTTAGGTGCATTAGGTTGAGGGGCAACTAATTGTGGTTCCGGTCGAGGTGAAGATACCCCGAACAAACCCCTCAAAGGATTGTTTTCCATAGTAGCAAAGGACAATAAATTCTAGCATGTAGTAATAATGTTTCCTTACCAAGAGCGCTTCACTCCCCGACAACGGTGCCAGAAAATAGCCTTGATTACCCACAAGTATATGATTTCAATTGTAGCCTTTTTGATAAGCAAGAGTGCCGAACCCAACGAGGAGTAGAAGGAAATGACAAGTGGTTTTCAGCAAGGTAATGTCTGCAAGTGCTAAAACTGTAAGTAGCGGAGTAGTTTGATAGCGAGATAATTTGTAACGAGCAAGTAACGATAGTAGTAACAAAAGGGCAGCAAGGTAGCCCAATCCTTTTGAGGCAAAGGACAGGCTAAAACAGTCTCTTATGATAAGCAAAGTGTTCTCGAGGGTACACGGGAATTTCATCTAGTCACTTTCATCATGTTGGCTTAATTCACGTTTGCTACTTTGATAATTTGATATGTGGGTGGACCGGTGCTTGGGTGATGTTCTTACTTGAACAAACCTCATACTTATGATGAACCCTCTCGCAAGCATCCGCAACTACAAGAAAAGTATTAAGAATAAATTCTAACCATAGCATTAAACTTTTGGATCCAATCGGTCCCTTATGGAATAGTGCATAAACTGGGGTTTAAGCTTCTGTCACTCTCGCAAACCATCATCTAATAACTACTCCACAATGCATTCCTTTAGGATCAAATATGGTGAAGTGTCATGTAGTCGACGTTCACATGACACCACTAAGGGAATCACAACATACATATCATCAAAATATCAAACACATATCAAGTTCACATGATTACTTGCAACATGATTTCTCCCGTGACCTTAAGAACAAAAGTAACTACTCACAAATGATAATCATGCTCAAGATCAGAGGGGTATTAAATAGCATAATGGATCTGAACATATAATCTTCACCAAATAAACCATATAGCAATCAACAACAAGATGCAATCAACACTAGTAGTCACCCACAAGCACCAATCTATAATTCCGGTACAAAGATTGAACACAAGCGATGAACTAGGGTTTGAGAGGAGTTGATGTTGTTGAAGATGTTGATGAAGATAGCCCTCCCCAAGATGGGAGAGTTGTTGGTGATGATGATGACGATAACCCCCCCCCCCCGGGGGGGGGGGGGGGGAGGGGGAGTTTCCCCGGCGGAATCGCTCCGCCGGAGGGCAAAAGTGCTCCTTCCCAAGTTCTGCCTCAAGACGGCAGCGCTTCGTCCCGAAAGTCCTCTCCTTATTTTTTTTTCTAGGTCAAAATGACTTATATACCAGCAGAGGGGCACCGGAGGTGGGCCTGGGTGAGCACAACCCACCAAGGCGCGCCTGGGCTCCCTGGCGCGCCCAGGTTTGTTGTGCCCACCTGGTGGGCCCCCTCTGGTACTTATTGACTCCAAAAATTCTTATTTATTCCATAACAAATCCTCGTGAAATTTCAACTCATTTGGAGTTGTGCAGAATAGGTAGCTTGACGTAGCTTTTTCAGGTCCAGATTTCCAGCTGCCAGAATTCTCCTTGTTTGTGTATACCTTGCATATTATGAGAGAAAAGGCATTAGAATTACTCCAAAAAGTATTATTAACAGTAGGAAAACATGATGCAAAATGGACGTATCAGTCCCTGCCTGAGTTCTAGAGCGCGGCCAGCGAACGCTCCTGGATGCTGGCGATGCGCTGGTCGACGGGGGACAGAGGACGGCGCGGTGGTGGGCGAGGCAGAGCCATCGGAGGAGAGGAAAGTGAGAGGCGGTGAGACAGAGAGGGAGCTATGGGATAGTGCAGGCTGGGTGGTGACAGGAGAGTGGGGGGAGTTATGAGCTGTCTCGTCCGTCTCCCGCGCTACCCGAAGCATGCAACCCCCCCGCACGCGTGGCCACGCCGAGCCAGGCTTGCGAGAAACTGCCGACTCGGCAGTTTCCGCCGGGCCAGGCTCCGGCCTGCTTTAAGTTCCGTGCGGGCCAGAAAACACATGCAGCCCAAACAACCAAACAGGCCGTGCACATCCCGCGCGGGCCTGGTTGGGCTGCATGCGGGCAACCAAATGCGCCCTATGTTCTAACATAAAAGTAGTTAAGTACTCACTCCGTAAAGAAATATAAGAGCGTTTAGATCACTAACGTCAACTAGTCAGCCTGTGCGGATCAACATTGTGTTCTAACATAAAAGTGTCATTTTATTTGAATGCTAAGTTTGAGAGTTTTTATCTATTTTATTACCAGGGTGAGTTCCCTAAAAGAGTGGAGATGGGGATATTGTGCTTTTGACGTTTCTTATATGTCAAAAGCTGAATTATATTTCAACACATGTACATGTAAATTTTCATGGAAAAGGATAAATTGTGTGGCTTGTGTGGGGAAAATGATGCCTCGAAAATTGCCTTTTCAGAGCACTGAGCCAAAATGCTGCCTCTTCCATTGCTTGGGAGGTTGAGGATTTCATGATTTAAATTCAAGAACTGTAACAAGTGTATAGCGCATCTGATGTAGTGGTATCATAGTACCCTCCCACTGTACTGACCAGGGTTCGATGCTCCAGGAAGACTTGGTTGCACAACTAATTTTGTTTAAAGCTTGATGCGCACTATGATTGTTTCTTCAGTGCTGCAGTTTTAGTTTCTATTGGGCTTGACAGTAACAAGTCCTTTTTAAACATGGAGTTTCTACACTCGAGCTCAAATGCATCCTTGTGAAGAATGAAATAAAAAATGATGGTAAGCAAATTAAAAAGAATTTGATTTATTTGGCAACAAGCATTGTTGAATTATCTTTGTGCATGCAAAATATCGTGATGAAAAAACGTTCCTGGAGCTCCGAGAAAAAACAACAAAATCGATGTTCACTTTTTTTTGGGGGGGGGGAGGGGTCGATGCGCTACTATGACTGTTTCTTTTAGCATAGACAATTTTTTTGGGCTTGACACTAACATGTCTTTGGGCCACAAAGTTTCTACACTCGAGCTCAAATGCATTTTTTTTGAAATAGAGCTCAAATGCATCCTTGTGAACAATAAAAATAGTAAACAAATTCATTTTATTTTTATTTTTTGAAAAACATTGTTGAATTATCTTTGTGCATGCAAAATTTCATGATGAAATAACGTTTGTGGAGCTCTGGGCAAAAATAATAAAATTGATTATCCAAAAAGACTATTTTTAAAGCATTTCTTGACTATTTATTTTGTTATTTTTTCGCAGACATCCATAGATGTTATTTCATCACGAAAATTTACATCTAGGAAGAAAACTAAGCAATGTTCTTGTAATAAAAATCAGTTATTTTATTTTTTTTTTCTTCAGATTTTATTGTTCACACATGAGCATCTGAGCTACTTTTCTGGAGAAGTTTTTTTAAAGTATCCAGGTTTAATTCCCTGGATGTGCAACCAATTGTCCTCCTTAAGCTTGATTTCGCTAAGGCTTTTGACATGATTGAGCATGAAGCAATGTTGGAGATTATGCAACACATGGGATTCAACAATAAATGGCTAAACTGGATCAAAGCTATTCTGGCCTTAGCAAAATCTTCAGTCCAACTTAATGGCGTACCGGGGAGACAATTTCATTGCAAAAGTGGGGTACGACAAGGAGACCCATTATCTCCTTTGATTTTTGTGTTGGCCACCGACCTCCTTCAAGCTGTCATTAATGACGCTTTTGCTCAAGGTCATATTCAGCTTCCTTTCCCATGTGCAACCCAAAAAGAGTACCCGGTCATTCAATACACCGACGACACAATTCTGGTTCTCCCGGCTTGTGAAACAGAAGCTGTCACGATCAAGCAAATTTTGTCTGATTATGCTACTTCCATTGGCCTTAAAATCAACTTCCAAAAATCAACTCTCATCCCAATCAACTGTGATGACTCTCTCAGTAACAACATTGCCCAAATCTTTGGCTGCATGACTGGCAAAATGCCATTTACTTACCTTGGGCTGCCTTTGGGGTCCACACGGCCATCTGTTCAGGACTTGATGCCATTGGTTTGCAAAGTGGAGCGCCGCCTCACATCTACTCTCAACATGATTTCATATGGAGCAAAACTTTCGCTACTAAACTCAATGATCACTTCGCTGACAATCTTTGCTCTATGTACACTCAAGCTCCCCATTTCCATTATTGAGCTGTTAGACAAGATCAGAAGGAAGTGTCTTTGGACTAAAAAGACGGAGCAAGGGGAATCTTTTAACTCTCTGGCTGCTTGGAGCATGATTTGCAAGCCAAAGGAATGTGGTGAGATGGGTATATTAGATCTCAGAATACAAAGTGACGCCCTGTTGCTTAAATATGTTCACAAGTTCTACAATCACTGGGACCTACTGTGGGTGGAACTAATCTGGAACACCTATTACACCTCGAAAATCCCACATGCAACGGATGCATGTGGTTCCTTCTGGTGGAGAGACATTACAAAGCTCATGCCCGTCTATAGAGGCATCACCAAAGTCACAATACAGGATGGCCGCAACACTTTGCTTTGGAAAGATCTTTGGATGGATAATGCTCTTGCCTTTAGCTATCCCAGGGCCTTCTCGTTCACCAGAAATGAGGATATCTCTGTCCAAGCTCTCTTAACGGCTAACACGTTGGGGGAAACCTTCCAACTTCCTCTATCTGAACAAGCACATGCAAAGTTGATGGATCTACAGCAACTGTTGGCACCTATCACCTTGGGCCACGGAGAGGACAAATGGACATGCATTTGGGCTAAAGGGGATTACACTGCCAGCCAATACTACTCCTACTATTTCAGAGAAATAAAAGCTCACCAAACATACAAATGGCTATGGAAATCAAAGGTCACCATGAAAATTGAAGTGTTTGGCTGGCTCCTCCTCTCAGATAGACTCATCACATGAAACATGCTCAAGAGGATACATTATAACATTGGTGACAATCACACTTGCCTCCTATGTAATTCACCTATTGGAGAAACTTTGGAGCATCTATTCTTCACCTGTCCATTTAGCCAAGAATGTTGGTCACATCTACATATCAACTGGATAACACATGGTATAAGGCTTCAATGGATTGAGCAAGCAAAAGCTACGTGGAATCGCCCGATGTTCATGGATATATTCCTACAGGCTGCTTGGAGCATATGGAAAGAGAGAAACAACAAACACTTCAGAGGGATCTCACCTTTGAAATCCTCCTGGCTGGCTAGGTTGAGAGAAGACCTCTCCCTTCTTTGTTACAGAGTGGGAGAAAAACTTAAACCCTTTTTGTCCTCTTTTGTAGATAGTATTTAACTTTATACTTGATCCTCTACCTCTTTTGTACTTTTCTACTTGTTTCCACCACCCCCAAAGCTGCTCCATGGCAATGGATGTAAGGTTATGACTTTGTAAGACTTTTTGTCACTTTATTTAATACATACAGTAGGAGCCTCTCCTACTGTTTCAAGTGTCAAAAAAACTTTTCTTTTTAGTAGTTTGATGCGCTAATTTTACTTTTTCTTTGTGTATAAGCAGTTTCTATTGGGCTTGATACTAACATATCCTTTTTGGACATGGAGTTTCTAAGCTCGAGGTCACACGCATCCTTGAGAAGAATAAAATAAAAAATAACAGTAATCAAATTCATAAAACCTGTTTTATTTTGGCAACAAACTTTGTTGAATTATCTTCGTGCGTGCAGAATTTCAAGATGAAATAACGTTCGTGGAGCTCCGGAAAAAAATAACAAAGTCGATGCTTCAGAAAGACTTTGTTGCACAACTTTTTTTTGAAAGCTTGATGCGCACTACGACTGTTTCTTTCAGTACAAGAAGTTTCTATTGGGCTTGACACTAGCATGTCCTTTTTGAAGATGGAGTTTCTACACTCGAGCTAAAATGCATCCTTGTGAAGAATGAAATCAAAAATAATAGTAAACCAATTCAAAAGGCTGTTTTTTGCAACAAACATTGTTGACTTCTCTTCGTGCTTGCAGAATATCGTGATGAAATATCGTCCGTGGAGCTCCGAGAAAAGACAACGAAAGTAATGCTCTAGAAAGGCTTGGTTGCACAACTATTTCTTTTCTTTTGGAGGGGGCGGGGGGTGAAGCTTGATGTGCTACTATTACTTCTTTCAGCACAGGAAGTTTCTATTGGACTTTGTTGGGGATATAACTATTAGGTATGACACACCCAGGAGGGGACGGGTTATACCTATGGCAATTCATAATATGAAGCCCAAGACGATACTTGAAGATGGCAGTTCAGTTAAGGGCCCAAGGCCCAAAGGCGGCTTAAGGCCCGTAGAGATAAACCGCCATATATGTATGACTTGTATTTTAAGGCAAGGATAGATAGTCACCGAGCTGGACACTGTTTATGAGCCGGCCGGGACTCCATGAGCTGCTGGGCGTCGACGTGTGTATATAAAGGGACGACCCGGCGGTTCAGGACAAGTAACAAGAGATCGAAAGCTAGGTCAAGCGGATTCGCTCCCTGGTAATCGAGACATAAGCAATACCACCTCAAACTGGATTAGGCCTTTACCTTCACCGCAAGGGGCCGAACCAGTATAAACTCCTGTGTCCTTTGTCCCATTTAACCCCTTTAAGCTTCCTAGTTGCGATGGCTCCACGACTAAGTCCTTTTGCTAGGACATCTGCCGTGACCTTTCCACGACAGTTGGCACCCACCGTGGGACCGGCGCATGATAGATTTGAGTTCTTAAAGGTCAACTTCAAAGGGATCAAGGGATACATTGTGGGTTGGATGACCAAGAGTCGTCGCGGCAAGATTTACATAAACGACGTAGGCTAGGGCCCCGATGCCGCTCAATTGAGTATGGGTACCGGGTCCCCTTTGGCGGAATCCACGTCTTCATCGGCAAAATCGATGAGCCGGGCCCTGAGCCGGACATCTGCACTGACATCATTGAGACAGCTCGGCGTGTGAGAGCCGCCCGAGCTTAGCCCACCATGAAGCATGCCTTCATGGGATGCATCCATGGAGGGGAATTTGATGAGGGGTTTATGTCTGGCGGTAAGACGACCATCTACTCTTATGGCGAGTCATCCATGGGTGAGACTAATTCGTTGTACCAACTTCAAGATGGCGGGCTTGGGGGCTATTCCGATGGCAACAGTATTCCGGACCCCTATGAGCCACCAAACAGAGTCAGGATCTTCATGGATGGCACGCAACCTGGGCAAAACTCTACGGCTGTGGTAGCAATGACTTCCGGGTTAGCAGCGGTGACGGCAGCCAGGGCAGGAGGCCCTGCGCGCCCACCGGCTCAGGTTTTGATGGCTTTAATGGATAAGTTGACGACTCTGTTAACAGCCGTAGTCAACCCGGCAAATCAAGCTCAACATGATGCGGAAGTGGCGCAGTTACGCGAGGAGGTGGCACAAGCCAAAGAAGACCTAGCAACAGAGGATGTCAGGATGGCCGCGGAACGAGCGGCTTTGGATGCTTAGGCGCAACAGATTCAGTCGGAGGCTTTCCAGCTTACGATGGATCAGAACGCATCAAATGAGATCATGAGGAGAAGCCACCAGTCCCGTCTCCCTTCGGTTTATGAGCCTAGAAACCTCTTCTGCACGCCCGGCGTGGGGCCTACTAACCCGCTGGAGATAAACTGGGCTGCGGTGCCCGGGGATGGGACGCCGGTTCAACCACGCGTGATGGAACCCCCTCGTCTGAATACCGCTCCACCTCAGCATGTACCAACGCCACTGGGCCATTATTCTAATCCGTTGGAGAACATGATTGCTGTGGCAGCACGATTGGCAGCTCTCCTGGTGGATGGCGACTCTCCAACAGCGGTTGTAACACGAAGAGTCAGGGAACTTCTTCAGACAGCCTTGGCGCAGCAAGAGGCATATTCTTATAGTCGAGATAGGATTCACTCAACCCCTCGCCCAAGCCGGAGCCGGAGTTATAGCAGGCACATGGACTCACCGGCCGTTTCAAGCAACACCCAGCGCCGTGACCAGCCGCGCGGTCATGACCCGGCCCGTGATGGAGCTCTTAACTTGCTTGATCAGGATAGAGTGTGTCAACAAGCCGAGCAGGCGGCTCAGCAGGCGGCTCACCAGCCCCTTCCGGTTTATCCAACGACTTCACTGGAACTAGGCGTGACTTCTAGACCTACGGGTGTACCCTGTTTGGTGTCGGCTCTGCGTAATGAGTGTTTGCCCAAGGATTTCAAAGGGCCTCGGAAGGTGCCTAATTATACGGCCGATTCACCCCCCGAAGCATGGATTGAGAGTTATGAGATGGCCATGGAGCTGCTGGAGGTCAATGATGCTACGTGTGCTAAATACTTCACCATGATGCTGGATGGGACGACCCGTACTTGGTTAAAGGGGCTGCCCGCCAACTCCATCGGGTCATGGGGAGAGTTGAAGACCCGGTTTATTCAGAACTTTAAAGACACATGCAAGCAGCAAGCAACAGGAGGGTGAATCCACGACCCATTGGGTGCGCCGGGTCAAAGCCATCACACATTCATCCGATAACATGAACACCGACTCTGCAGTCTTAATGTTGGAGAAAAAATGTTGTTTTTTGCCTCTTAAACAGAAGCTGGGGCAGCTCAAGCGCGATTGTAATGACATGGGCCAGTTGATGGCAGCTCTAGTCAAATATGCCGACTCTAATAGTACCAAGGACCCCGAGTCTGGCGATGAGAATACAGGGAAGGGAAAGAAGAATGGCAACGCTAAGGGCCCACAGCATAACCCGGCGAATCAAGGAGGCAACGGTAAATGCAAGGCTGATGGTAGCTCGGAGTTTGTGGCTAACACCAATGCACAGGGCAACAATCAACGTTGTAAGGGGGGCGGGTCAGGTCCTACTCTTGAGCAGTTGCTGAATGAGCCCTGTCCAAGGCATGGCGCGCAGGGGAAACCAGCCACGCACCTTTGAAAAGATTGTATGATTATGAAGGCTTTCAAAAACTCTAACACGTTTGGCAGCGATCAAGGGCCGGGCGGTGGCTCAGGTGGCGGTAGTTCCCAAGGTCCGGGTTATGGAGGTGGTGGTTCTAATTCCGGCTTTCAGAGCCACCAAAATAATCAGGGTGGATATAATCAAGGTAATCAGGGTGGTTATAGTCAGCAATCCGGCTAGGGAGGTCAGCAGCAGCATCAATCCGGATATCAGAGTAATCCAAAGTAGCTGAATAGTGGACAGTATCATGTGTTTACCACCAGTTTGTGCAAACGGGACCAGAAGCTTCATAAGAGAGCCGTGAACGCTGTTGAGCCGGCTGTTCCTCATTACTTGCGATGGTCTGAACAACCCATTATGTGGAGTAGGGCAGATCATCCTCCCCGGGTTGACAATCCGGGTCACTTAGCTTTGGTAGTGGCGCCTCAAGTTGGTGGATACAAATTCACTAAGGTGCTCATGGATGGGGGCAGTAGCATCAATATTCTTTATTATGAGACCTTCCGTCGTATGGGGTTAACTGATAAAATTCTTAAGATGTCCAACACTATTTTCCATGGAGTGGTTCCTGGTAAGTCGGTGTACCCAGTGGGCAAGATTGAGCTGGAGGTGGCCTTTGGAGATGAGCATGATTCGAGGGCTGAGAAGTTAACCTTTGAAGTGGTCAAAATCAGGAGCCCGTACCATGCTTTGTTTGGACGGCCGGCTTACGCCAAGTTCATGGCACAACCGTGTTATGTTTATCTGCAGCTCAAGATGCCGGGTTATAAAGGGACCATCATGGTGCATGGGAGTCGGAAGATAGCCCTGGAATGTGAAGAAGGTGATGCTGCCTATGCTAAGTATGTCTATGCAACAGAGGAATTGAAGTTTTACAAGGACAATGTTGACCCGGCGGATATGACGTCTTTGAAAAAGCCAACTACATAGTATGATCCGGTGATGAAGTTTAAGTCGGTTGATGACACCAAGCTGGTTGATTTCATTCATGGCGACTCATCCAAGCAATTCAGTATCAGTGCTAATTTGGATCCAAAATAGGAAAGCACGCTCATCGAGTTCATCTGTGAGAACCGGGACATCTTTGCATGGAAACCTTCTAACATGCCGGGTGTACCGAGGGAACTCGCTGAGCAATCTCTTAATATTGATCCAAAATTTAAGTCGGTCAAACAACTCCTCCAGTGGTTCAACGAGGAGAGGCGTAAGGCCATTGGTGAAGAAGTGGCCCGGCTCTTAGCGGTCGGGTTCATTGTTGAAGTTTTTCATCCAGAGTGGTTGGCTAACCTGGTGCTAGTGCTTAAGAAGAATGGCACTTGGCGCATGTGTGTGGATTACACGGACTTAAATAAGGCTTGTCTGGCTGATCCTTTTTCTCTCCCTCGTATTGATCAAATCATTGATGCTACGGCGGGTTGTGAGCTTTTGAGCTTTTTGGATGCTTATTCTGGTTATCATCAGATCAAGATGACAGTTAAGGACCTGGAGAAGACAGCTTTCATTACTCCCTTTGGAGCCTTCTGCTATGTGTCTATGCCTTTTGGGCTCAAGAGTGCCCACGCGACTTATCAGCAATGTGTGCAGAACTGTCTTCACAGTCAGATTGGGCGCAATGTTCATGCTTATGTGGACGACATTGTGGTGAAATCCAGAGAGAAGGAAACTCTGATAGATGATTTGAAAGAAACCTTTGATAATCTCCGGGTTTACAAAATGATGCTTAACCCGGCCAAGTGCGTTTTTGGTGTGCCAGCAGACAGGCTTTTGGGTTTTTTGGTTTCTAACAGAGGCATTGAGGCTAACCCGGAGAAGATCAAGGCCATCACCTCCTTGGCTAAGCAGGTGTCAATGATGTTCAGCGTCTGGTGGGTCGCATTGCTGCCTTAAGCCGGTTCATAAGCCGGTTGGGTGAGAAGGCCATACCATTGTATCAGATGATGAAGAAAACAGATAACTTCATATGGAGTGATGCCACTAATGACGCGTTTGAGGACCTGAAGAGGCAGCTAGTTGAGACACCAGTTCTTGCCGCTCCCATTGATAAGGAGCCATTGTTGTTATACGTGGTTGCTAACACCCGTGCTATCAGTGTGGCCATTGTGGTGGAGCGCAAGGAAGCTGACAAGGAATATCCGGTTCAACGACCGGTTTACTACATCAGTGAAGAGCTTATTGAGTCCAAGTAGAGATATCCACATTGGCATAAGCTCGTTTATGGGGTGTTCATAAACAATATTTTCTGGGTCATCCCATCACTGTGGTCAGTTCTGCTCTGTTAGGAGATATCATTCAAAATAGAGAAGCCACATGACGAGTCGCCAAGTGGGCCATTGAGCTTGAGCCTCATGGTTTGAAGTATATGCCTCACACTGCTATCAAGTCTCAAGCACTAGTGGATTTCATCAACGACTGGACAGAGCTGCAGATGCCTAAAGAGAAGCCGGATAACACATATTGGACTATTCACTTTGATGGGTCCAGGCAGTTGGAAGGCTCGGGGGCTGGAGTTGTTTTAGCTTCCCCTCGAGGTGACAAGTTTTGTTATGTCCTAAGGTTGATGTTTCCTTGTACTAACAACACAGCTGAGTACGAAGCCTTGCTCCATGGTTTTAGGATGGATAAGGAGATGAACTTAAGCCGGGTGAGATGTTTTGGCGACTCAGACTTGGTAGCTCAGCAAGTTTCAGGCAAGTGGGATTACAAAGACCCGCTTATGGCGCCTTATCGCCACGAGGTGGATGCCATTGCTGGACATTTCAAGGGTTATAAAGGGGAGCACATCGATTGCAGGAAAAATGAGGCGGTTGATGCTTTAAGCCGGTTGGGATATCAGCATAAGCCGGTGCCACCTAACACTTTTTTGGATGTTCTGCATAACCCTTCTGTCAAATTGCCTACAAAGTAGGATCTTGTTGTTCCTGACTCGGAAGCACAGTTGGTGGCGGCTCTTCACGCTATCCCAGATTGGACAGTGCCATATTTGGCTTACATGACCCGGGGTGAGTTACCTGAGGATGAAACTTTGGCCAGGCAGATAACCCGGTGGTCTAAGTCAATGCAATTCCCAATGGCGAGTTACACCATCGCACTGTCACTAGGGCGTTTCAACATTGCATCTCTTCTGAGGAGGGTTGTGATATTCTTCATGAGATTCATGAAGGAGATTGTGGTCATCATGCCAGTTCAAAGTCCCTTGTGGCCAAAGCTTTTCATCATGGATTTTATTGGCTGACGGCTCATGCTGATGTAGAGGATCTGGTCAGTAAATGTGATGGCTGTCAGAAATTTTCATGGCGAGCTCACGTGCCGGCTCAAGAGTTGAGGATGATTCCAATTACTTGGCCGTTTGCAGTCTGGGTACTTGACATGGTTGGGCCTTTTAAAAGGTCCAAGGATAAAAAGACCCACCTCTTGGTGGCGGTTGACAAATTCACAAAGTGGGTTGAAGCAGAGCCGGTCAGTAAGTGTGGCGCGGCAACGGCGGTTCAATTCATTAAAAAGGTGCTTTTTCATTTTGGCTTTCCCCACAGTATCATAACTGATAATGGCACTAACTTGTACAAAGGTGTTATGAAAGAGTTTGTCAACGTGAGCATATTCGTCTTGACGTATCATCAGTAACTCACCCTCAATCCAATGGTCAAGCTGAAAGAGCCAATCAAGAAATTTCGAGAGGCATCAAGCCCTGGCTTATGGTTCCTTTGCAACGGACGCCGGGTTGTTGGGTGGAGGAGTTACCTTCTGTGATATGGAGTATCAACACTACCCCTAACAGGTCTACGGGTTACACGCCTTCCTTCATGGTTTACGGAGTAGAGGCGCTTCTTCCTACTGACATCCGTCATGACTCACCCCGTGTGGCAGCTCACATTGAAGCTGATAATGAACAAGCACGTCAGGATGCCCTTGACCTATTGGATGAGAAGCACGATCTTGCGGCAGCCCGTTCAGCGATTTACCAAAAAGACATGCGCCATTACCATAGCCACCGGGTTAAGTCCGAACCTTTCAAGAAGGTGATTTGGTGCTTCGGCTCATCCAGGATCAAACTGATATGCACAAGTTGTCCCCACCTTGGGAAGGACCCTTTGTGGTCAGCAAGAATTTCAACAACGGGTCATACTACCTTATCCATGTTCGAGAGCACAAAGACCCACGTAAGTTGGAGGAGGAGACCCACCGGCCATGGAATATCGCTCATCTTCGGCCTTACTACACATGAGCCACCGGCTCTTATGATGTACATATGTTTACCATGTATATATTATGATGATTATAATAAAGCGGGGTCTCTATTGTTTTATCTTCAAAAGATCATGTGTCTTCATCATCATAAATGACCATTGGGGGCTGATCGTATTCGAATCTAGCTTAACCCCTTTGGCACAGCTTCCTAATTGTATTCGAATCATAACTGTTCAAACCTCTTGATCATTTGGGGTTTGGATCATATTCGAATCATAGCTTAACCCCTTTTGGTCCGACCCTGATCGTATTCGAATCAGAGCTGTTAAATATTTAGACCACTGGGGGTTGATCGTATTCGAATCTAGCTTAACTCCTTTGGCATAGCTTCCTAATCGTATTCGAATCATAGTTGTTCAAACAACTTGAACATTTGGGGGTTGGATCATATTCAAATCATAGCTTAACCCCTTTTGGTCCGACTCTGATCGTATTCGAATCAGAGTCATTAAAAAAGCTTTAAGGTCACTTGGGGGCTTCCTGTTCAAACATAGGTGTCTTCACCAAAGAGAACATAGCTGTCGGTACCCTCTTGATCGGCGCAATGCCAAAAACCACTTGGGGGCTGCCTATTCAAACATAGGTGTATTCACCAAAGAGAACATAGTCGTTAACCCTTTTGGTCCGGCTTACTGATCGTATTTGAATCAGAATCCTCGTGTTTTTTCTCTCCTTATTAATTTAAGGTTTTTGAAACAGTCTTTCGGGTTTCTCTTGATACTTTTTTACATCTGAAGCATATATGTGGTTTCGATTAACCCGGATTGACTTTGGATAATAAGTCGCCAGCATATGACAATCATAAACATTTGGAAGTTTTGGCTTCTAAAGAATGGGTTATCACCCTTACTACACAAGTCACATAAACCGGCAGTACAAATTCAATATCACAGGTATGATATTGCTATTATAGTTATGTTTCAAGTTCTGATTCATATCAGCCTTATCTATGACTCTTTTTTACACATCAGTGGTTATATGTGAGATATTATGACCCGCCCTGCGGTAAACCGCCAAGGGTTCTTGTGATCTATTTCTGTGTGCAAGATAGTTCAAGGATTTTCTTATGCACAAGTCAAACAAATGATAAGTGTAAAGAGGGTAAATATAAGAGGGCGGCTTAACAGTGTTGAGCACTAAAATGTGCATGATGGCACGACAGAGCAAATGCATTGCTACCCTATTACATGACTCCTAGAGTCCAATTGATTAAACTGTTTTTTCAGAAGGCTACAAATATGAACCGCCCGGCGGATCAATTTTCTTGCTGGCCTGATGCTTCCAGGTCAACCCTCTCTGCTTCTTTGTCCTGTTCTTCGCCCTGGAAGGTTGATGACGACCAGTCAATGCCATTCAAAGCTTGAAACTTAGCTTCATCATCAATTAGCTTGGACGAGTCAACTTCAGGGGCAAAGGTGTGCTTACAGATTGGGGGGATCATGTCCGTCACTTTATAAGACGGTGTTGGCATCCTCTGATTTCCCACGTCATAAGCCGGATGGTACTTGGTGAGGTCTGTCTCATTGGCAATCAGGCTGGCCATAGGACGTATCTCCTTCACACAAGCAGCAAAGTCCTTCTATTCAAACAGAGTGCCATCCTCCTTGAGGCTTGTATATCCAATAGAGATGTCGACCGGATCTAACTCCGGTAGCCAGGCTTTGGCCCAGTTTAAGGCAGTCATGGCTCCGGCTCTCGCATATGATCGTTTTATTTCATTAAACCACTGGGGTAGTACAAAAAGCTTCCTTAGCACATCAACCAAGAGTGTGGGGGCTTCATTGGACAGAGCAACTGTGGCCAAGGCGCGCTGAGCACCAGTGTAAAGCTGCTCTACCAATGTGTAAACCGCCTTTAGCTTTACAAGCATGTCTTGGTTGAGATTGCTTCTCCTAGGGCCTGCATAATAATCACAGAGAAGTTAAGAGCAGATAATATCATTAAGGAGGATATTCATAATTTGACAGTCATCAGTTGAGATTGATCAGGCGACTTACCGAAAATAGCAGATACCATCTGAGAAACCTGGCGTTTTAAGCCGATAAGTTCAGTGGTGGCTTCTTCGAGAGCCGCCTATGCATTTTCTGCCCGTTGGGTCAGTGCAATCTTTTCTTCAGCCCAGGCGCTTTTTTTAGCTTCAAAGCCGGTTTTCAGTTTTTTTGCTTCATCCACGCTAAACTTGAACTTTGAGTTTGCTTTCTGGGTCTCAGACTCTTGCAGTTCCAGGCGGGTCTTCAACTCAGACAACTCTGTTTGAAGTTCAGCAGTGGTGGTCTGTTCATAAACTGGATCAATATCATAATTCAAACGTTAGTTCAAAATATCAAGTCCCAAGCATTTTGCACGCAACAACACTTGGCACTTGGGGGCTAATGTCTATCGAAAGTTTTATCCAAGTGGCGGCTTAAGTGAGTAAGTCCCAAGCACTTTGCGAGCAAGAGTGCTTGGCACTTGGGGGTAATGCATATTGCTTGTCTAGTTACAATTTTATGATGACACCTTGGTACTACAACCGGCCATAGTCGGGTCATAAGGGCTACACAACTTTGAGCCAGATTTTTATCAGGTCTACAACATATTTAAAATAAGCAGTGAACTTGGGGGCTGGCAGGATATGCATAATCTAAGAGTTGAAGAGATCATACCTCAAATTTAAGATCCATATGCTTCACCATGTCCACTTCAAGATCACGGCTACTATGTACTTGGCTGAGAAAGCCAGAGTATAGTTCACCAATGCCCAGCTGAGCATAGTTGGTGATATCAAACCGTACTTTGTGTGGCTCAACATGCTCTTCCTTAGCAGAATGCTTGGCCAGCACAGTAGGTCTCCCCGGCTCAGTAAAGCCGGTCTTGGTGATCACGACATCAACATCTTGTGGGTTGGCTATCTTGACCGGGCTTGAAGCTTTAGGGTTTAAAGAGCCATCAGCAGTTTGATCAACAGACGGGTCAACAGTCATTGTTGGCATGTCATGAACCGGATCAAGCGGCTCAGGAACAAAGGTCTCAGGCGCTGCGGTTTGGAGCTCCGGCTCATTGACTGTCGGCTCTTCGGCCTGCTTGTTCTTCTTAGCCCTCTTGCTGGGTTTTTCTTTTCCACTGCATGAGTCAAGGTTAAGTTAAAACAAAATTATTAAGGGCAAAGGTAAAATAGCCGGTTCGGCGACTTACTTTTGGTGCCGGGTTAGACTTGCACAAAGGGCTTAGGCCCACCTTGCTGCAATCAGCTAGGCTATCATTCAGAAGAGATTTTGTCATCTCTTTGATAAGTACATCAGGTAACTCATTGGGGCTATGGCGCAGCGGATCCTTTGTGTCACCTATGTAAGTGCACATTAAACCGGAGAGGCGGCTCAAGGGGATGATCCGCCATGCAAGCCAGCACTGGACCAAGTCAATGCCATTTAAGCCGTTCCCCAATAGAGCCTTGACTTTGGCAATGGTAGGGGCGAGCTTCTGGGGATCAGCAGCTGACAACTTGTCGGGGAGCGGATGGTTGGATTCAAGACGCAGGGCGTGAAAGCCGGGCAGCGGGTTCTCATCAGCCGAAGAAGTATCTTGGCAGTAGAACCATGTCTGGTTCCAGTCCTTGGGATGACTCAGCGGTTGCGCATAAGGAAAAATGGCGTCTCTCCGTCGTTGGATTGAGACCCCGCCAAGTTCCATACTAGGTCCGTTGGAGTATTCATTCTGGCGGTTCAAGTAAAAGTATTCTCCAAAAAGTTCCAAACTGGGCTCTTCTTCAAGGTACACCTCATAGAACACTTGAAAATTGCATATGTTAGACACGGAATTGGGTTCGATGTCTGGAGGATGGAGGTCGAAAAAGCAGAATGTCTCTGAAGAACTTAGAGTTGGGCGGTGAAAATCCCCGGTGCATGTGATCAGTGAAGACAATGACTTCCCCTTCTTCGGCTGAGGCTTTTCTTCTGTCGGCTTAGGGGCGCGGTACGACATGACATCCTTTTTGGGCAGATAGCCGGTTTTCACAAAATCTTCAAGCGTGTTTTCCGTGACGATGGAGCGAACCCAGTTACAGGAAGTGGTTGTTTTGGGCGGCATTGTGAAGAAGGAAGCCTGAAAAAGAATGAATTTGCCGGTTCAAATTTAAGCTGGAGGGAAAAGTATTACATCGCGTATTCAAAATGGCGGCTTACAAAGGGGGCTAATGGTATATGACTAATTACATCAGGTTATCTAAGCCGCCATGAGTAGTTTGATGTTATCTATTGAGCATTGTAATTAAAGCCGGTTGTATGAGCCGCCATGACTAGGTGGATCTATCTAGGTGCAGTTTTTTGGTAAGTACTACACAAACAGATTTCACAGATTGCAAGTATTATTTCAGATCAACGGAAGTTCAGAAAAAGGAAATAGTTCAAGACCTAAAAAGCCAGTACAGGGAGTTCATAAGCTCTAATGAGATCTCTTGACAAAGAAAGGGGGTCCGCTGGTATTGAAGATGGTGGCAAAACAACTACTGCATAAGTTCTATACTGTTTTTAGATCAAAAGATGCTACGGTGGAGGAACTATGAATAAACCACGAAGAACACGACGAATAGTCAGGAACCCTAATGCGATCTGACACGCTGGAGGAGAAGCACTTACAGGTGCAGATTCGACTGCGGTGGGGCGCCGGCGTACTCTGATCCAAACACAGGTTGATGCAGCGGCCAAGGTTGAGGAGGACGAGGTGCTCTGCGACAGCGGCGGAGCTCGAGCGTCAGAGGGTCGCGAGAGGAAGAATACAATGGAAAAGGGGGAGAATGAGAAGAAGACTGGTCGTGGCTATTTATAAGGAAAGACTAATAAGTGGGCGCGAAAAATGAGGAGACCAAAACATGGTTATCCAGCTGCCCAGGCGCCTTGATTTTTGGAGCGGTTATTAAAGATAAAGATCCGTTGAGATATGTTGGATAAAGTGTGAATTAATGGCAGGTGACATCATGGCGGGTTATCATGTTGGGGAACGTAGCAGAAATTCAAAATTTTCCTACGTGTCACCAAGATCTATCTATGGAGAAACCAGCAACGAGGGGAAGGAGAGTAAATCTACATACCCTTGTAGATCGCTAAGCGGAAGCGTTCAAGAGAAAGGGGTTGAAGGAGTCGTACTCGTCGTGATCCAAATCACCGGAGATCCTAGTGCCGAACGGACGGCACCTCCGCATTCAACACACGTACAGCCCGGTGACGTCTCCCACGCCTTGATCCAGCAAGGAGAGAGGGAGAGGTTGAGGAAGACTCCATCCAGCAGCAGCACAATGGCGTGGTGGTGGTGGAGGAGCGTGGCAATCCTGCAGGGCTTCGCCAAGCACCACGGGAGAGGAGGAAACTCGTCTTGTATCACATACAACCTTTCCTTACGAAAACTAGTAAGGAAACTCGTCTTGACATCCATCTGCCAGATTTCATAAATGCAGCTAATGCTAACATGATTCCGACGGACTTAGGCATCGCTACGGATGAGAAAATCTCATCGTAGTCAACTCCTTGAACTTGTGAAAAACTCTTCGCCACAAGTCGAGCTTCATAGACGGTGATATTACCGTCCATGTCCGTCTTCTTCTTAAAGATCCATTTATCTCAATGGCTAGCCGATCATTGGGCAAGTCCACCAAAGTCCATGCTTTGTTCTGATACATGGATCCTATCTCGGATTTCATGGCTTCTAACCATTTGTCGGAATTTGGGCCCACCATCGCTTCTCCATAGCTTGTTGGTTCATTGTTGTCTAGCAACATGACCTTCAAGACAGGATCACCGTACCACTCCGAAGCAGTACGCGTCCTTGTCGTCCTACGAGGTTCGGTAGTGACTTGATTTGAAGTTTCATGATCACTATCATAAGCTTCTACTTCAATTGGTGTAGGTGCCACATGAAAAACTTCCTGTGCCCTGCTACACACACTAGTTGAAGTGATGGTTCAATAACTTCATCAAGTCTCCACCATCCTCCCACTCAACTTTTTGAGACAAACTTTTCCTCGAGAAAGGATCTGATTCAAGAAACAATCCCTATTGCTTTCGGATCTGAATTAGGAGGTATACCCAACTGTTTTGGGTGTCCTATGAAGATGCATTTTATCCGCTTTGGGTTCGAGCTTATCAACCTGAAACCTTTTCACATAAGCGTCGCAGCCCCAAACCTTTAAGAAACGACAACTTAGGTTTCTCCAAACCACAGTTCAAATGGTGTCATCTCAACGGAATTACGTGGTACCCTATTTAAAGTGAGTGCGGTTGTCTCTAATGCCTAACACATGAACGATAGTGGTAATTCAATAAGAGACATCATGGTATGCACCATATCCAATAGGGTGCAACTATGATGTTCGGACACACCATCACACTATGGTGTTCTAGGCGGTATTAATTGTGAAACAATTTCCACAATGTCTTAATTGCGTGCCAAAGCTTGTAACTCAGATACTCATCTCTATGATCATATCATAGACATTTTATCCTCTTGTCACGATGATCTTCAACTTCACTCTGAAATTACTTGAACCATTCAATAATTCAGACTTGTGTTTCATCAAGTAAATATACTCAACATCTACTTGAATCATCTGTGAAGTAAGAACATAACGATATTCACTGCATGCCTCAGCACTCATTGGACTGCACACATCAAAATGTGTTACTTCCAACAAGTTGCTATCTTGTTCCATTTTACAGAAAAATGAGGCTTTTTAGTCATCTTGCCCATGTGGTATGATTTGCATATCTCAAGTGATAAATCAAGTGAGTCCAAACGATCCATCGGCATGGAGTTTCTTCATGCGTATACACCAATAGACATGGTTCGCATGTCTAAAACTTTTCAAAAACGAGTGAGTCCAAAGATCCATCAACATGGAGCTTCTTCATGCGTTTTATACCAATATGACTTACATGGCAGTGCCACAAGTAAGTGGTACTATCATTACTACCTTATATCTTTTGGCATGAAAATGTGTATCACTATGATCGAGATATAATAAACCATTCCTTTTAGATGCAAGACCATTGAAGGTATTATTCAAATAAACAGAGTAACCATTATTCTCCTTAAATGAATAACCGTACTGCGATAGACATAATCCAATCATGTATGGTAGAGGGAGCATGCGATGCCTGATCACATCAACCTTGGAAACACTTCCAACACATATCGTCAGCTCACCTTTAGCTAGTCTCCGTTTATTCCGTAGCCTTTTATTTCGAGTTACTAACACTTAGCAACCGAACCGGTATCTTAATACCCTGGTGCTACTAGGAGTACTAGTAAAGTACACATTAACATAATGTATATCCAATATACTTCTATCGACCTTGCCAGCCTTCTCATCTACCAAGTATCTAGGGTAATTCCGCTCTAGTGACTGTTCCCCTTATCATAGAAGCACTTAGTTTCGGGTTTGGGTTCAACCTTGGGTTTCTTCACTAGAGCAGCAGCTGATTTGCCGGTTCATGAAGTATCCCTTCTTGCCCTTGCCCTTCATGAAACTAGTGGTTTCACCAACCATCAAAATTGATGCTCCTTCTTGATTTCTACTTTCGCGGTGTCAAACATCGCGAATACCTCAAGGATCATCATATCTATCCTTGATATGTTATAGTTCATCACGAAGCTTTATCAGCTTGGTGGCAATGACTTTGGAGAAACATCACTATCTCATCTGGAAGATCAACTCCCACTTGATTCAAGTGATTGTTGCACTCAGACAATCTGAGCACAAGCTCAACGATTGAGCTTTTCTCCCTTAGTTTGCAGGCTAAGAAAATCGTCGGAGGTCTTATACCTCTTGACGTGGGCTCGAGCCTGAAATCCCAATTTCAGCCCTTGAAACATCTCATATGTTCCGCGACGTTTCGAAAACGTCCTTGGTGCCTCTACTCTAAACCATTTAACTGAACTATCACGTAGTTATCAAAACATGTATGTCCGATGTTCGCAACATCCACAAACGACGTTTGGGGTTCAGCACACTGAGCGGTGCATTAAGGACATAAGTTTTCTACTGTCCGCATAATCGCTACTTTCAACTTTCAACTATATTTTCTCTAGGAACATATCTAAACAGTGGAACTAAAGCGCGAGCTATGACATAATTTGCAAAGGGCTTTTGACTATGTTCAGGATAAATAAGTTCATCTAATGAACTCCCACTCAGATAGACATCCCTCTAGTCATCTAAGTGATTACATGATCCGAGTCAACTAGGCCGTGTCCGATCATCACGTGAGATGGACTAGTCATCATCGGTGAACATCTTCATGTTGATCGTATCTACTATACGACTCATGCTCGACCTTTCGGTCTCTTGTGTTCCGAGGCCATGTCTGTACATGCTAGGCTCGTCAAGTTAACCTAAGTGTTCTGCGTGTGTAAATCTGGCTTACACCCGTTGTATGTGAACGTAAGAATCTATCACACCCGATCATCATGTGGTGCTTCGAAACGACGAACTTTTGCAACGGTGCACAGTTAGGGGGAACACCTTCTTGAAATTTTAATGAGGGATCATCTTATTTACTACCGTCGTTCTAAGCAAATAAGATGTATAAACATGATAAACATCACATGCAATTAAATAGTGACATGATATGGCCAATATCATTTTGCTCCTTTTGATCTCCATCTTCGGGGCTCCATGATCATCATCGTCACCGGCATGACACCATGATCTCCATCATCATGATCTCCATCATCGTGTCTCCATGAAGTTGTCTCGCCAACTAATTACTTCTACTACTATGGCTACCGGTTAGCAATAAAGTAAAGTAATTACATGGCATTGTTCAATTACACACATGTCATACAAAATAAATAAAGACAACTCCTATGGCTCCTGCCGGTTGTCATACTCATCGACATGCAAGTCGTGATTCCTATTACAAGAACATGATCAATCTCATACATCACATATCATTCATCACATTCTTCTTGGCCATATCACATCACATAGCATACCCTGCAAAAACAAGTTAGACGTCCTCTAATTGTTGTTTGCATGTTTTACGTGGCTGCTATGGGTTTCTAGCAAGAACGTTTCTTACCTACGCAAAAGCCACAACGTGATATGCCAATTGCTATTTACCATTCATAAGGACCCTTTTCATCGAATCCGATCCGACTAAAGTGGGAGAGACTAGCACCCGCTAGCCACCTTATGCAACAAGTGCATGTCAGTCGGTGGAACCTGTCTCACGTAAGTGTACGTGTAAGGTCGGTCCGGGCCGCTTCATCCCACAATGCCGCCGAATCAAGATTGGACTAGTAACGATAAGCATATTGAACAAAATCAACGCCCACAACTACTTTGTGTTCTACTCGTGCAAAGAATCTACGCAATAGACCTAGCTCTGATACCACTGTTGGGGAACGTAGCAGAAATTCAAAATTTTCCTACGAGTCACCAAGATCTATCTATGGAGAAACCAGCAACGAGGGGAAGGAGAGTGCATCTACATACCCTTGTAGATCGCTAAGCGGAAGCGTTCAAGAGAACGGGGTTGAAGGAGTCGTACTCGTCGTGATCCAAATCACCGGAGATCCTAGTGCCGAACGGACGGCACCTCCGCGTTCAACACATGTACAGCCCGATGAAGTCTCCCATGCCTTGATCCAGCAAGGAGAGAGGGAGAGGTTGAGGAAGACTCCATCCAGCAGCAGCACAACAGCGTGGTGGCGATGGAGGAGCGTGGCAATCCTGCAGGGCTTCGCCAAGCACCGCGGGAGAGGAGGAGTACTTGGGAGAGGGGGAGGGCTGCGCCAGAACTTGTGGTGCGGCTGCCCTCCCACCCCCCACATATATAGGGGCAAGGGAGAGGGGGGCCGGCCCCCTCAGATCCAATCTGAGGAGGGGGCGGCGGCCAAGGGGGGGAGGAGTGCCTCCCAAGTCAAGTGGAGGCCCTCCCCCTTAGGGTTTTCCCCTCCCATGCGCATGGGCCTTGGGGGGGCTGGTGCCCCTGGCCCATTAAGGCTAGGGCGCCCCTCTACAGCCCATGGTGCTGTATTGGACGTGGTGGAACAATTTCCGGACCTCCGGACCCCTCCAGAATCCTCCGGAACCTTCTCGAAGCTTCCCGGTACAATACCGAAAAAACCCGAACTTTTTCCGGAACCCAAGCAACAACTTTCCATATATAAATCTTTACCTCCAGACCATTCCGGAACTCCTCGTGAAGTCCGGGATCTCATCCAGGACTCCGAACAACATTTGTTAACCACATACAAACTTCCTTTATAACCCTAGCGTCATCGAACCTTAAGTGTGTAGACCCTACGGGTTCGGGAACCATGCAGACATGACCGAGATGTTCTCCGGTCAATAACCAACAGCGGGATCTGGATACCCATGTTGGACTAGTAACGTAAGCATATTGAACAAAATCAACACCCACAACTACTTTGTGTTCTACTCGTGCAAAGAATCTATGCAATAGACCTAGCTCATGATGCCACTGTTGGGGAACGTAGCAGAAATTCAAAATTTTTGTAAGTGCATCTAGTGCCCCTTAGTGATTTTGGTGTATTGAAGACTTATAGGTTAAGGGACTAATGCGTTTGTGAGTGTACACAAGTCTATAAGTCTATGAGGAGTTTGATATTTACAGAGAAAGTCGACCCCTAAAAATGAAGTTCTTCAACTGAAGACTTTGATATTCTGAAGACTTTTTGAAGACTTTGAAAGTGAAGAAATTGGTGTGGCCTTGAAGACTTAGTATTCATTTGTGAAACATGAAGCGTGAAGACTTTTGTTTTTGTAGTTTCATTTTCTCTTTCTTGAGTCATAGGAAACACCGTACTGTTAAAGGGGGTCGAGGAAATACTAAGGAAAAATTTCCATGTGATGCTCAACTCAAAATCCTACACCTACCAATCCCTTCGAGTGAAGCCTTTGGAAATCTCATAGAGTTCAGTCACTTTCTCCAATGACAGAGACGAAGTTCTTCTGGTCGCTGATGAATTTGTTCTGACCGAGGAGTTAGGAATTTGTCAGTGCGAATTACCTACACAGTGAGGAACATGATAGCCTTGAGGAATTTGAGAGTCAAATTTCCGACCGTTGCTGTGCTGCGCGCCAGCTGTCCCAAAATATCTTATCCACCTAACGGTCATATCATTGAGGGGCATTTATGTCTTATCATGTCGGGCTGCTCCCTAGGCTATAAATAGCCGCCCCCTACAACCACTAGCTGGTTGGCTGCTCCGAGAGAACTTGACACTTGTCATTTGAGAGCAACCCATCCTTCGAGGACTTTGAGCGAAAATCATCAAGTGAGGAAAAACCCCAAACCCAAACACCTACAAACCCAAAGTGATTGAGCATCACTAAAGAAATTGATCCCGCGTGGATCCGACACTTGTTACGTTTGAAGACTGTGCTTCTTCCAGACGGTTAGGCATCAAGGTCTAGAGCATCCAAGAGGAATTGTGGATCGCCGAGTGACCAAGTCTGTGAAGGTTTGGAAGTCGCCTGAAGACTTACCACGAGTGATTGGACGAGGTCTGCGTGACCTTAGTTCAAGGAGAATACAGTGAGGACTGGGTGTCCTAAGCTGCGTGCTCAGCGACTGGGTGTCCGGGACTGCGTGTCCTCGAGTTTAAATACTCAGCCGCTCCAACCAGACGTACAACTGAGACAGCAGTTGGAACTGGTCTACCAAATCATCGTCTTCACCAACCTAACTGGTTCTATTTCCTCAACCCTTTCATTTCCTCATTACTGTGTTGAGTGTTTGTTCATATCTGTGTTTGAAGACTTTGACTGAAGACTTTCTCAATTTCCTCAGTTCAATTTCTTTAGTCTGTTTGTCTTCATCTTGTGTTATCCTATGATTACGCTTTCTGTACTCTGTGCTAGTCTTCATTTCGTCATGATGACCATGCGTGTATTCTGTTATGCTTACTTCTGAGTACTTATTCTGCTGCTACTAGTTCTTTGCTAAGGAATTTCCTCACCGGCAAATTCCTTAGTGAAGAATTCATAAAAATCGCCTATTCACCCCCCCTCTAGTCGACATAATGCACTTTCAATTGGTATCAGAGCAAGATACTCCCTTGTTCTGTGTGATTTTGGTTTAACCGCCTGGAGTTTTAGTTATGTCGACCGCAGGTATGATCAAGGTCTCGGCTGGGTGTCCTACCTTTGATGGGACGGACTACCCCTACTGGAAAAACAAGATGCGAATGCATCTCGAGGCAATTGACAACGATCTCTGGTATGTTGTGGAAAATGGTGTTCCCTCTGTTTCACCCTCACTGAACGCTACCGATGTGAAGAGATTCAAGCAACTCGATTCTCAAGCGAAGAATATCATATGTGGCCATCTGAGTAAAGGACAGTATGGAAGAGTGAGTGCTTTGGAAACTGCTAAGCTTATCTGGGATAGGCTGTCCAAAGTGAATGAAGGAGTCTCAACTCAGCGTGACTCTCGAGTTGATGTTCTTCGGAATCTCTTCAACCGCTTCAAAAGACTCGACAATGAAAATGTCCAACAAACCTTTGATCGCCTCACTGACATCTCAAATGAGCTTCAAGCCCTCGGTGCCACTGACATCACTGACCATGAGGTGGTGAAGAAACTGTTGAGATCGCTTGATTGCTCATTTGATACTCTGGGTCTAATGATACAAGAACGGGCTGACTACAAGTCTCTTGATCCTGCTGATATCCTCGAAAGGCTAAATACTCACGAGTTCCAGCTTGCTGAAAAAAGGGATCTCTATGGTTCGAGCTATGGCAAACCACGTGCCCTGAAGGCCAAGGTTGTGTCTGAGTCTGAATGTGAGGACTCTGGTAGTAGCCTTGGTGATCCTGAAGAATTGAGCCAGGAGCTAGCACTGCTCGTGAAGAAATTCCAGAAGTTCTCAAGACGTGGTCGCTTTGGAAAATCCTCAAGAAACAGTGATTCCTCATCAAGTGGCTATAAGAGAAGGCTGTGCCACAAATGCAAGAAACCTGGTCATTATATTCAAGATTTTCCTCAGTGGGAAAAGGAATTGAAGAAGAAGAAATACAAGGATTACAGTTCTGATGATGCGAAGAAGAAGAAGAAATCGTCAAAATCTTCATCATCAAAATCCTCGAAGTCTTCATCTCACAAGAAGAGCAGCTCCAAGAAGGCTCGGGCATTCATCGGCATGGAAATGTGTTGGAAATATGCCCTAGAGGCAATAATAAAAGTATTATTATATTTCATTGTTCATGATAATTGTCTTTTATTCATGCTATAACTGTATTATCCGGAAATCGTAATACACGTGTGAATACTTAGACCACACTATGTCCCTGGTAAGCCTCTAGTTGACCAGCTCGTTGTGATCAACAGATAGTCATGGTTTCCTGACTATGGACATTGGATGTCGTTGATAACGGGATCACATCATTAGGAGAATGATGTGATGGACAAGACCCAATCCTAAGCATAGCATAAAAGATCGTGTAGTTCGTTTTGCTAGAGCTTTGCAAGTGTCAAGTATCTCTTCCTTCGACCATGAGATCGTGTAACTCCCGGATACCGTAAGAGTGCCTTGGGTGTATCAAACATCACAACGTAACTGGGTGACTATAAAGGTGCATTACAGGTATCTCCGAAAGTAGCTGTTGGGTTGACACGGATCGAGACTGGGATTTGTCACTCCGTATGACGGAGAGGTATCTCTGGGCCCACTCGGTAATGCATCATCATAATGAGCTCAATGTGACCAAGGTGTTGGACACGGGATCATGCATTACGGTACGAGTAAAGTGATTTGCCGGTAACGAGACTGAACAAGGTATTGGGATACCGTCGATCGAGTCTCGGGCAAGTAACGTACCGATTGACAAAGGGAATTGCATACAGGGTTTGATCGAATCCTCGACATAGTGGTTCATCCGATGACAACATCGAGGAGCATGTGGGAGCCATCATGGGTATCCAGATCCCGCTGATGGTTATTGACTGAGAGAGTCTCGGTCATGTCTGCATGTCTCCCGAACCCGTAGGGTCTACACACTTAAGGTTCGGTGACGCTAGGGTTATGAAGATATGGACATGCAGAAACCCGAATGTTGTTCGGAGTCCCGGATGAGATCCCGGACGTCACGAGGAGTTCCGGAATGGTCCGGAGGTAAAGAATTATATATAGGAAGTGCTATTTCGGGCATCGGGACAAGTTTCGGGGTTATCGGTATTGTACCGGGACCACCGGAAGGGTCCCGGGGGTCCACCGGGTGGGGCCACCTGTCACGGGTGGCCACATGGGCTGTAGGGGGTGCGCCTTGGCCATCATGGGCCAAGGGCACCAGCCCCTATAGGCCCATGCGCCTAGGGTTTCCCCCTAGGAGGAGTCCTAGTGGTGGAAGGCACCCCTAGGTGCCTTGGGGGGGAGGGAAACCTCCCCTAGGCCGCCGCCCCCCCTAGTAGATCTCATCTACTAGGGCCGGCGCCCCCCTGGCACCCCTATATATAGTGGGGGAGAGGAGGGACTTCATACACCAGCCCCTGGCGCCTCCACCTCCCCCCGTTACGTCTCTCCCTCGTAGTCTCGGCGAAGCCCTGCTGCTGTGACGCCCTGCATCCACCACCACGCCGTCGTGCTGCTGGATCTTCATCAACCTCTCCTTCCCCCTTGCTGGATCAAGAAGGAGGAGACGTCTCCCGTCCCGTACGTGTGTTGAACGCGGAGGTGCCGTCCGTTCGGCGCTGGTCATCGGTGATTTGGATCACGTCGAGTACGACTACATCATCACCTTGCAAGCTTCCACATGCGATCTACAAGTGGTATGTAGATGCAAACTCTCTCCCTAGACTCGTTGTTTAGATGAACTCATAGATGGATCTTGGTGAAACCGTAGGAAAAATTTTAATTTTCTGCAACGTTCCCCAACAGTGGCATCATGAGCTAGGTCTATGCGTAGTTCTCTTTGCACGAGTAGAACACAATTTTGTTGTGGGCGTGGATTTTGTCATCTTACTTGCCTCTACTAGTCTTTTCTTGCTCAACGGTATTGTGGGATGAAGCGGCCCGGACCAACCTTACACGTACACTTACGTGAGACCGGTTCCACCGACTGACATGCACAAGTTGCATAAGGTGGCTGGCGGGTGTCTGTCTCTCCCACCTTAGTTGGAGCGGAATCGATGAACAGGGCCCTTATGAAGTGTAAATAGAAGTTGACAAAATCACGTTGTGGTGATTCGTAGGTAAGAAAACGTTCTTGCTAGAACCCATTTGCAGCCACGTAAAAGATGCAACAACAATTAGAGGACGTCTAACTTGTTTTTGCATCGATTGATCATGTGATGTGATATGGCCAGAAGTTGTGATGAATGATGAATTGTGATGTATGAGATCATGTTCTTTGTAATAGGATTCACGACTTGCATGTCGATGAGTATGACAACCGGCAGGAGCCATAGGAGTTGTCATTATTTTTTTGTATGACCCGCGTGTCATTGAATAACGTCATGTAAACTACTTTACTTTATTGCTAAACGTTAGTCATAGAAGTAGAAGTAGTCGTTGGCGTGACAACTTCATGAAGACACGATTATGGAGATCATGATGATGGAGATCATGGTGTCAAGCCGGTGACAAGATGATCATGGAGCCCCGAAGATGAAGATCAATGGAGCTATATGATATTGGCCATATCATGTCACAACTATATAATTGCATGTGATGTTTATTATGTATTATGCATCTTGTTTACTTAGGACGACGGTAGTAAATAAGATGATCCCTTATAAAATTTCAAGAAGTGTTCTCCCCTAACTGTGCACCGTTGCTACAGTTCGTCGTTTCTAAGCACCACGTGATGATCGGGTGTGATGGATTCTTACGTTCACATACAACGGGTGTAAGACAGTTTTACACAGCGAAAACACTTAGGGTTAACTTGACGAGCCTAGCATGTGCAGACATGGCCTCGGAACACGGAGACCGAAAGGTCAAACACGAGTCGTATGGAAGATACGATCAACATGAAAATGTTCACCGACGATGACTAGTCCGTCTCACGTGATGATCGGACACGGACTAGTCGACTCGGATCGTGTAACACTTAGATGACTAAAGGGATGTCTAATCTAAGTGGGAGTTCATAATTTGATTAGAACTTTATTATCATGAACTTAGTCTAAAACCTTTGCAAATATGTCTTGTAGATCAATGGCCAACGCTAATGTCAACATGAACTTCAACGCGTTCCTAGAGAAAACCAAGCTGAAAGATGATGGCAGCAACTATACGGACTGGGTCCGGAACCTGAGGATCATCCTCATAGCTGCCAGGAAACAATATGTCCTAGAAGGACCGCTAGGTGACGCTCCCGTCCCAGAGAACCAAGACATTATGAATGCTTGGCAGTCTCGCACTGATGATTACTCCCTCGTTCAGTGCGGCATGCTTTACAGCTTAGAACCGGGGCTCCAAAAGCGTTTTGAGCATCACGGAGCATATGAGATGTTCGAAGAGCTGAAACTAGTTTTTCAAGCTCATGCCCGGGTCGAGAGATATGATGTCTCCGACAAGTTCTACAGTTGTAAGATGGAGGAGAACAGTTCTGTCAGTGAGCACATCCTGAAGATGTCTGGGTTGCACAACCGTATGACCCAGCTGAACATTAACCTCCCAGATGAGGCGGTCATTGACAGAATCCTCCAGTCGCTCCCACCAAGCTACAAGAGCTTTGTGATGAACTACAACATGCAGGAAATGGAAAAGACCATTCCTGAAGTGTTCTCGATGCTGAAGTCAGCAGAGGCTGAAATCAAGAAAGAACATCAAGTGTTGATGGTCAATAAGACCACTAAGTTCAAGAAGGGCAAGGGTAAGAAGAACTTCAAGAAGGACGGCAAAGATGTTGCCGCGCCTGGTAAGCCAGTTACCGGGAAGAAGTCAAAGAATGGACCCAAGCCTGATATTGAGTGCTTTTATTGCAAGGGGAAGGGTCACTGGAAGCGGAACTGCCCCAAATACTTAGCGGATAAGAAGGCCGGCAACACCAAAGGTATATTTGATATACATGTGATTGATGTGTACCTTACCAGTACTCGTAGTAACTCCTGGGTATTTGATACCGGTGCCGTTGCTCATATTTGTAACTCACAGCAGGAGCTGCGGAATAAACGGAGACTGGCGAAGGACGAGGTGACGATGCGCGTCGGGAATGGTTCCAGAGTCGATGTGATCGCCGTCGGCATGCTGCCTCTACATTTACCTACGGGATTAGTTTTGAACCTTAATAATTGTTATTTAGTGCCAAGTTTGAGCATGAACATTGTATCAGGATCTCGTTTAATACGAGATGGCTACTCATTTAAGTCTGAGAATAATGGTTGTTCGATTTATATGAGAGATATGTTTTATGGTCATGCTCCGATGGTCAATGGTTTATTCTTAATGAATCTCGAGCGTAATATTACAAATGTTCATAGTGTAGATGCCAAAAGATTTAAAGTTGATAACGATAGTCCCACATACTTGTGGCACTGCCGCCTTGGTCACATTGGTGTCAAGCGCATGAAGAAGCTCCATGCCGATGGACTTTTAGAGTCTCTTGATTATGAATCGTTTGACACGTGCGAACCATGCCTCTTGGGCAAAATGACCAAGACTCCGTTCTCCGGAACAATGGAGCGAGCAACCAACTTGTTGGAAATCATACATACCGATGTGTGCGGTCCAATGAGCGTTGAGGCTCACGGAGGATATCGTTATGTTCTCACTCTCACAGATGACTTGAGTAGATATGGGTATGTCTACTTAATGAAACACAAGTCTGAGACCTTTGAAAAGTTCAAGGAATTTCAGAATGAGGTGGAGAATCAACGTGACCGAAAGATAAAATTCTTACGATCAGATCGTGGAGGAGAATACTTAAGTCACGAATTTGGTACACACTTAAAGAAATGTGGAATCGTTTCACAGCTCACGCCGCCTGGAACACCTCAGCGAAACGGTGTGTCCGAACGTCGTAATCGCACTCTATTGGATATGGTGCGGTCTATGATGTCTCTTACCGATTTACCGCTATCATTTTGGGGATACGCTCTAGAGACAGCTACATTCACTTTAAATAGGGCACCGTCTAAATCCGTTGAGACGACACCGTATGAATTATGGTTTGGAAAGAAACCTAAGCTGTCGTTTCTAAAAGTTTGGGGATGCAAAGCTTATGTCAAGAAACTTCAACCTGAAAAGCTCGAACCCAAGTTGGAAAAATGCGTATTCATAGGATACCCTAAGGAAACTGTAGGGTATACCTTCTACTTAAGATCCGAAGGCAAGATCTTTGTTGCCAAGAACGGATGCTTTCTGGAAAAAGAGTTTCTCTCGAAAGAAGTAAGTGGGAGGAAAGTAGAACTCGATGAAGTACTACCTCTTGAGCGGGATAGTGACGCAGCACAGGAAACCGTTCCTGTGATGCCCACACCAACTGAAGAGGAAAACCATGATAATGATCAAGGTACTTCGGATCAAGTTACTGCTGAACTTCGTAGGTCCACAAGGACACGTTCCGCACCAGAGTGGTACGGCAACCCTGTCCTGGAAATCATGTTGTTAGACAACAATGAACCTTCGAACTATGAAGAAGCAATGGCGGGCCCGGATTCCAACAAATGGCTTGAAGCCATGAAATCCGAGATAGAATCCATGTATGAAAACAAAGTATGGACTTTGACAGACTTTCCCGATGATCGGCAAGCGATAGAAAACAAATGGATCTTTAAGAAGAAGACGGACGCGGATGGTAATGTTACCATCTATAAAGCTCGACTTGTCGCTAAGGGTTATCGACAGGTTCAAGGGATTGACTACGACGAGACATTCTCTCCCGTAGCGAAGCTAAAGTCCGTCCGAATCATGTTAGCAATTGCCGCATACTATGATTATGAGATATGGCAGATGGACGTCAAAACAGCATTCCTTAACGGGCATCTTAAGGAAGAACTGTATATGATGCAGCCGGAAGGTTTTGTCGATCCTCGGAACGCTAACAAAGTATGCAAGCTCCAGCGATCCATTTATGGACTGGTGCAAGCATCTCGGAGTTGGAACATTCGCTTTGATGAGATGATCAAAGCGTTTGGGTTTATGCAGACTTATGGAGAAGCCTGCGTTTACAAGAAAGTGAGTGGGAGCTCTGTAGAATTTCTCATATTATATGTAGATGACATACTCCTGATGGGAAATAATATAGAATTTCTGGACAGCATTAAGGCCTACTTGAATAAGTGTTTTTCAATGAAGGACCTTGGAGAAGCTGCTTATATATTAGGCATCAAGATCTATAGAGATAGATCGAGACGCCTCATAGGTCTTTCACAAAGCACATACCTTGATAAGATTTTGAAGAGATTCAGAATGGATCAGTCCAAGAAGGGGTTCTTGCCTATGTTACAAGGTATGAGACTGAGCTCAGCTCAGTCACCGACCACGGCAAAAGATAAAGAAGAGATGAGTGTCATCCCCTATGCTTCAGCCATAGGATCTATTATGTATGCCATGCTGTGTACCAGACCCGATGTAAACCTTGCCGTAAGTTTGGTAGCAAGATACCAAAGTAATCCCAGCAAGGAACACTGGACAGCGGTCAAGAATATCCTGAAGTACCTGAAAAGGACAAAGGACATGTTTCTCGTTTATGGAGGAGACGAAGAGCTCGTCGTAAAGGGTTACGTCGACGCTAGCTTCGACTCAGATCTGGATGACTCTAAGTCACAAACCGGATACGTGTATATGTTGAATGGTGGAGCAGTAAGCTGGTGCAGCTGCAAGCAGAGCGTCGTGGCGGGATCTACATGTGAAGCGGAGTACATGGCAGCCTCGGAGGCAGCACATGAAGCGATTTGGGTGAAGGAGTTCATCACCGACCTAGGAGTCATACCCAATGTGTCGGGGCCGATCAAACTCTTCTGTGACAACACTGGAGCTATTGCCCTCGCAAAGGAGCCCAGGTTTCACAAGAAGACCAGGCACATCAAGCGTCGTTTCAACTCCATCCGTGAAAATGTTCAAGATGGAGACATAGAGATTTGCAAAGTGCACACGGATCTGAATGTCGCAGATCCGCTGACTAAACCTCTCTCGCGTGCAAAACATGATCAACACCAGAACTCTATGGGTGTTCGATTCATCACAATGTAACTAGATTGGTGACTCTAGTGCAAGTGGGAGACTGTTGGAAATATGCCCTAGAGGCAATAATAAAAGTATTATTATATTTCATTGTTCATGATAATTGTTTCTTATTCATGCTATAACTGTATTATCCGGAAATTGTAATACACGTGTGAATACTTAGACCACACTATGTCCCTGGTAAGCCTCTAGTTGACCAGCTCGTTGTGATCAACAGATAGTCATGGTTTCCTGACTATGGACATTGGATGTCGTTGATAACGGGATCACATCATTAGGAGAATGATGTGATGGACAAGACCCAATCCTAAGCATAGCATAAAAGATCGTGTAGTTCGTTTTGCTAGAGCTTTGCAAGTGTCAAGTATCTCTTCCTTCGACCATGAGATCGTGTAACTCCCGGATACCGTAAGAGTGCCTTGGGTGTATCAAACGTCACAACGTAACTGGGTGACTATAAAGGTGCATTACAGGTATCTCCGAAAGTAGCTGTTGGGTTGACACGGATCGAGACTGGGATTTGTCACTCCGTATGACGGAGAGGTATCTCTGGGCCCACTCGATAATGCATCATCATAATGAGCTCAATGTGACCAAGGTGTTGGACACGGGATCATGCATTACGATATGAGTAAAGTGACTTGCTGGTAACGAGACTGAACAAGGTATTGGGATACCGTCGATCGAGTCTCGGGCAAGTAACGTACCGATTGACAAAGGGAATTGCATACAGGGTTTGATCGAATCCTCGACATAGTGGTTCATCCGATGACAACATCGAGGAGCATGTGGGAGCCATCATGGGTATCCAGATCCCGCTGATGGTTATTGACTGAGAGAGTCTCGGTCATGTCTGCATGTCTCCCGAACCCGTAGGGTCTACACACTTAAGGTTCGGTGACGTTAGGGTTATGAAGATATGGACATGCAGAACCCAAATGTTGTTCGGAGTCCCGGATGAGATCCCGGACGTCACGAGGATCCGGAATGGTCCGGAGGTAAAGAATTATATATAGGAAGTGCTATTTCGGGCATCGGGACAAGTTTCGGGGTTATCGGTATTGTACCGGGACCACCGGAAGGGTCCCGGGGGTCCACCGGGTGGGGCCACCTGTCCCGGGGGGCCACATGGGCTGTAGGGGTTGCGCCTTGGCCATCATGGTCCAAGGGCACCAGCCCCTATAGGCCCATGCGCCTAGGGTTTCCCCCTAGGAGGAGTCCTAGTGGTGGAAGGCACCCCTAGGTGCCTTGGGGGGGAGGGAAACCTCCCCTAGGCCGTCGCCCCCCCTAGTAGATCTCATCTACTAGGGCCGGCGCCCCCCTGGCACCCCTATATATAGTGGGGGAGAGGAGGGACTTCATACACCAGCCCCTGGCGCCTCCACCTCCCCCCATTACGTCTCTCCCTCGTAGTCTCGGCGAAGCCCTGCTGCTGTGACGCCCTGCATCCACCACCACGCCGTCGTGCTGCTGGATCTTCATCAACCTCTCCTTCCCCCTTGCTGGATCAAGAAGGAGGAGACGTCTCCCGTCCCGTACGTGTGTTGAACGCGGAGGTGCCGTCCGTTCGGCGCTGGTCATCGGTGATTTGGATCACGTCGAGTACGACTACATCATCACCTTGCAAGCTTCCGCACGCGATCTACAAGTGGTATGTAGATGCAAACTCTCTCCCTAGACTCGTTGTTTAGATGAACTCATAGATGGATCTTGGTGAAACCGTAGGAAATTTTTTAATTTTCTGCAACGTTCCCCAACAAAATGGACTCTGAAGCTGAATCTGAGGAAAATGAGGAAGAGGAGGCGTCTGAAGAATCCAAATCTGGTGTGGCGAGTCTGGCTTTCGCTACTGCTTTCGTTAGCAAGTCCATCTTCAACACTGAAGAAACTGACCCCACCGACAAGCCTGATGAAGATAATGATGACTACGCTCCCACCTATTGCTTCATGGCAAAAGGTGCAAAGGTACTCAAATACACCTCCTCTGAATCTAGTGAAAATGAATCTGATGAGAATCTCAAGCCCAGCTACTCTAAACTTGCAAAGATTGCTGTAAAACAACAATGGGCTTTTGAAAAGGTTCAAAACATGCTAGACAAAAGTGATGATATGTTGGGTGAATAAATGGATCGCACTAAAGCCCTGACTGAAAATCTTCAGAGACTTCAGTCTAGGTTTGATAACCTTCAAAGTCATCATAACACTCTCTTATCTGATCATGAGAAACTTTCTTATGAATTTCTTCAAAGAAAGCAAGATATTGAGAAGCTAAGAGTGAGTTATGAAGATCTTCAGAAGGAGCGCGATTCATTACTGGCTCAACAAATCAGCACTTCTCAGGAAGAATTTGTTCCTCCATGCTTAAAATGTATTGAACGTGAATCTGCTAATTCTTCACCTGAATGCTCAAATGCTTCAACTGCTACAAATTCTTCACCTGCCTCTGCCATCACTAATTCCTCATCTGAGGACATTGCTAGTATCACTGACGATGCAGGGCTGAAGGAACTGTACACTACAGGCATGTACAAAAGTCTCAAAGGGCATCAGATTCTTTGTGATGTGCTCAAAAGGCAGATCCTCAACAGAAACCCTAGGAAATAGGGTATTGCCTTTGAGAGGAAACTTAATGCTGATGGAACATATTGGAAACCTAAGCAGTACCCCAAAACCTCATGGGTTGCTGCAAAGGGACCTCCAGTTGATCCATCCATGTTATCTGGCTTTACATGTGAATCTCCTCATTCTTCTGATGAGTCATTTGACTCCAACTATAAACTGTTCAAAAATCAGAATGGTGAAGTATTTGCTAGATATGTTGGGACTAACTGCAGGAACGGTTCCCCTATGAAGAAAATCTGGGTTCCTAAAAGTTATGTTGAAAGTCTTTAGGTGAATGTCCTCATGACACCACCTGAGAAGAATAGGAACCCCAGATCAAACTCTTCATATGGACCAAATTCTTCATATGGATCCAAGTCCTCATACGGACAAAATTCCTCACGTGGATCAAATTCCTCAACTGGATCAAAGTCCTCATATGATCATCATCGTGCTAACAACTCTGTTTCGCAGGGTAGAGCTAAGGGCTATGAATATGCACATTATTCTTCAAATCATTATGTTCATAAGTCCTCGAAGAATTTCTCTGCTTATTCATATGCTTACTCTAACCCCTCTTATGTGAAACGAAATGGTTTGGCTTCTATGCCACCATTCTCATATGGTGCTCGCAGAGTGATGAACTCTTTGCCACCCCTTCAGATGTGGGTGGTGAAGAAAAAGAACTAATCTCTTCTGCAGGGTCAGGTCTCCAGACGTGCCCTAATGTCTGAAGAATTTGCTGGGGACTTGACAAAATTGCCTGAAAGGACGCAGGCTAACCATGATGAAATGAATTTTCATTTCACACGTCCTCCTACTGCTATATCTGTTTACCGCTTGATGAAATTCATCTGATGAACTTGATATCATATTCTTCACTAATGAAGCATATGAGATTGTAAGTTACACTAATTCATCTGCAAGATGATCAACCCAAAACCACTGAATGGGTCCTCGATAGTGGATGTACAAATCACATGACTGGTGACAAGAATCTTTTGATGGATGCTCCCTTATCACCGTCACATCTGAAGCATATCATCTTTGCTGACAAAGGCAAAAGTCAGGTATTGGGTCTTGGTAAGGTTGCGATCTCTAAGGATAAACACATGGACAAAGTCATGCTTGTTGAGTCCTTAGGATACAACCTCATGTCAGTCTCAATGCTTTGTGATCTTGATATGGTTGTTATCTTTGGCAAGTATCACTGTGTTGTGATTATGGAAGCTGACAATTCCAAAGTCTTCGAAGGCTTTAGGAGAGGAGATTTGTATATTGTTGATTTCTCTACAGGACCACAACCAGCCGTGTGCCTACTTGCAAAAGCTTCAGAAGGCTGGCTATGGCATCGACGACTTGGTCACGCAGGCATGAGGAATTTGCACACGCTTGCAAAGAAGAAGCATGTCATTGGCATTGAGAATGTCAAATTCCTCAAGGATCACTTATGCGGAGCCTGCGAAGCTGGAAAAATGACCAAGGCCAAGCATCCAACGAAGACTATCATGACCACTACTCGTCCATTCGAATTGCTTCACATGGACCTCTTCGGACCAAATCATTACTTAGCATTCTCTAATGCTGCATCTCTATATGGTTTTGTCATTGTTGATGATTACTCTCGATATACATGGGTACACATTGTTACTTACAAACATGAAGTGCAGGAAGTCTTCAAAAGATTTTCCTCAAGGGCTTCAACCAACTATGGTGTGAAGATCAAGCACATCAGAAGTGACAATGGAACTGAGTTCAAGAATTCCGGTCTTGATGACTATCTTGATGAACTTGGTATTACTCATGAGTTATCTGCTCCTTATACTCCTCAGCAAAATGGCGTCGTGGAGCGCAAGAACAGAACTCTTGTTGAGATGGCTCGCACTATGCTTGATGAAATACAAAACGCCTCATCGTTTTTGGATTGATGCAATTGATACTGCATGCCACATCATTAACAGAGTATATCTTCACAAATTCTTCAAGAAGACGGCCTATGAACTCCTCACTGACAAGAAACCCAATGTGAGTTATTTCAAAGTCTTCGGTGCTAAATGTTGGATTAGAGATCCTCACCACAATTTTAAATTTGCACCGAAAGCACATGAAGGTTTTATGCTTGGTTACGGAAAGGACTCGCACACCTACAGAGTCTTCAACATCGCTCTTCACAAGATTGTTGAAACTATAGATGTGCGGTTCGATGAAACTAATGGCTCGCAAAGAGAGCACCTACCTTCTGTGTTAGATGAACCAGCACCTGAGGATCCTATCAAGTTCAAGGCAACTGAGGATGTCATTCCTACTGAAGAACTTGCTGAAGAATTCATTCCAGTACGCGAAGAACGTCGAGCTGACGCACCTGAAGATAATGATGAAGACAATGGTGCTGAGGAAAATGATCAAATACCTCGACGACAACCAGCTCATCCTCGCGTTGCAAAAGAAGTACAAGTTGACAAGATCATCGATGACATTGAAGCACCAGGTCCTCTCACACGCTCAAAAGCTTCACATTTATCTAACTTTTGTGGGCACTATGCTTTTGTCTCTATCACAGAGCCCACTAAGGTAGATGAAGCATTTTTGGAGCCGGAGTGGATTCAGGCTATGCAAGAAGAATTACATCAGTTCGAGCTCAACAATGTCTGGGAACTGGTCAAACGTCTAGATCCTCGCAAGCATAATATCATTGGCACAAAGTGGATCTACCGCAACAAGCAAGATGAAAATGGCCTTGTGGTAAGGAATAAGGCACGACTGGTAGCTCAAGGCTACACACAGGTTGAAGGAATTGATTTCGATGAAACTTTTGCACCTGTGGCTAGACTTGAGGCTATTCGCATATTACTTGCTTATGCTAATCATCATGATATCATCTTATATCAAATGGATGTGAAAAGTGCATTCCTCAATGGTAAGCTTGAGGAAGAAGTATATGTTGCTCAACCCCCAGGTTTTGAAGATCCAAAGAATCCTGACAAAGTCTTCAGACTTAATAAGGCCCTCTATGGCCTCAAGCAAGCCCCTCGGGCGTGGTATGATACATTGAAGGAATTCTTCGTGAAGAATGGCTTCACACCCGGTTCACTCGACCCTACTCTCTTTACTAAATCTTATGATGGTGAACTGTTTGTGTGCCAAATATATGTTGATGATATTATCTTTGGTTGTACTGACCAACGTTATAGTGATGAATTTGCCTATATGATGAGTGAAGAATATCAAATGTCTATGATGGGAGAATTGAAATTCTTCTTAGGTCTTCAAATTCGTCAACAGCGCAATGGCATATTCATATCTCAGGAGAAATACCTCAAAGATGTACTGAGGAAATTCGGCATGCAAGATTGCGAAGGCGTCAAAATTCCTATGCCCACAAAAGGCCATCTATGCACCGATGAAAATGGTATTGACTTCGATCACAAGGTATACCGCTCCATGATTGGTTCTTTATTGTACTTATGTGCATCTAGGCCAGATATAATGCTTAGTGTTTGCATGTGTGCCCGATTTCAAGCTGCACCGAAGGAATCACACCATAAGCCTGTGAAGCATATTCTTCGATATCTAGCTCACACACCAACACCTAGGATTATGGTACCCCAAGGGCTCTGTCTTTGATCTCATTGGATATTCTGACTCTGACTATGCTGGTGATCGTGTGGATCGCAAGTCAACTTCTGGCACCTATCATTTCCTCGAACGATCTTTGGTCTGTTGGTCCTCGAAGAAACAGAACTGCGTATCACTGTCTACTGCGGAAGCTGAATACATTGATGCTGGCTCTTGTTGTGCTCAACTGCTTTGGATGAAGCAAACACTCAAGGACTATGGAGTCAACGTGAAGAATGTGCCTCTCCTCTGCGACAATGAGAGTGCCATCAAGATTGCTCACAACCCAGTTCAGCACTCGAAGACAAAGCACATTCAGATTCGTCATCATTTTCTTCGTGATCATGTGTTGAAGGGCGACATCTCCATCGAGCACGTGAAGACTGAAGAACAACTAGTTGATATCTTCACTAAGCCCTTGGATGAGAAGAGATTTAGCAAGTTGCGGTGTGAGCTAAATATCTTAGAATCTTCGAATGTTCTTTGAAAAAGACACACATCCTAACACTTATGCAAAATTGATGACTTAGATGTGCAACACATGAAGAAACGTTTTTCTTCAATCAATGAAGAATAACACTCTAAGTGTGAAGAAATTAATGAAGAATTTGATTCTCAGAGCCCTACGACAATTGTACGCGGTGTCTGAAATCATCATTCTTATACGGTGGGTCACGCCACCACAAAAAGTTGAAAATCTTCAATTTGAGTTTTTCCTCAGTTTTGAAATTCTTCAGTTTTTCAAATTCTTCAACTTTGTAAAATCTTCACCGTTTCCTTCGTTTTTCTTCATTGGCTATATATATATATATATATATATGAGTTTATGTCCTCTACAGCATTCACTTATAGCTATTTCCTCAAGTTGATTTTTCTGCTAAGTGAATGTGATCGGACCCTTCCCCCTCTATGCTATACTCAACCCAATCTATTCACAAATTCTTCATGTGCGTTCTATTTGAAACTCGTTCAAAATCTTCATTGTGTCCCTGTCAGCTGAAGAAATTGCGAACAAAACTTTAAAACAAATCTTATCCAAATTTTCGGTTTTGCCGCTCAAACTGTTCCGCATCCAATGAAGCATTATTCTATTCACCCACGATCGTACACGATCTCCACTACACAGTACGTGGGTGACACATGTCGCGTGAAGGAGAAAGGGCAGGGGCATGTTCGTCCCAAATCTTCGAGCGAACAATTTTTCACCGTGTCTATAAATACCCCTCTCCCCTTCCTCACTTCATTTACTCCGCTCGACCATCTCTCTCCCGCTCGAGCTCCTCAAACCCTAGCGCCACCGCTACTCCATCATCGCCGGTGAGGAAGAGCTTCACTGCCTCGACCTCGTCGCCGTCGTACTCACGCCGACCGTGGAAATATTCACTCCGCCGCTACCGTAGTTGTGTTCCTCCGCCGAGTTAGGGCAAGGAAGATCTAACCTGACGAACTTCCCATCCGTTCTTCTCAGTTCGTCGTGTTCTTCACTTCGGGTAATTAAAAGTTACTTTTATTACTCACTTTGATTCTCAAACTTTCCTGAAAATCTTCAAAGGTGCTTATTCTTCAAATCTTCACATATACGAACACCTCAAACAAACTGTGCCCTTGATTCGTTTTTCTAAGCAATGTTTTTCCTCAAGATTCCTCAATTGTGTGGATCCTCGATCTATACAACTCTGGAACCTAAGACAAAGATCGCTTAGTGAAATTCTTCAAGCCACATCTGGTCAAATTCCTCAAAACTTGTTCTTTTCAAAAACCTTCTCAGAACGCATATGACCTCTCCAAATTCCTCGCACCTGTACTCTGTTCACAGGTACTCATGTCTGCTGCTGAATCACTAGGTTCTCATCAACTTAACTCATTTGCAGCGTTCCTCGAAGAAAAACTGCATACTTCTTCAGAGAACTCAATTGTTCAAATTCCTCAACTGAAGAATATGGCAGACGGTAAGAAGCCGCAGAAGGGAGGAAAGAAACCCGAGGTTATGACTGCGTTTGAGATCCCTGAAGAAATTTATGCTGACTATTGCACACCAGATGAAGCAAAATTTGGCAAAGAAAACAAAAATCAGCGCAAGGTGCGCATTCAGAAGATTGAACGGAGATGGGCAAGGGAATAGAGGGAATACAGATATGTGACTCCAAAGTACATGAAGAAATTTGCCCTCAATCCTCCATGCCCAAGAGCTCCATTGGCACCTGGCCAAGTAGCTGATCCCACAAGCATCAAACGTGGTGAGGACTTTCCTGAAGAATGGGCTAAGCGCCAAGCCAAATTGGCAAGGCAAGCCAAGGAGGCAGTGAAGAAATTCAATGAGGATTCTGCCACTGCTACTGCTACTGAGGCCTCGGTCAAACCGAGGAAATCCATGCCAAAGAAGCCTACTCGTAAGCCAAGTGCTTCACCAACAGCGCCCTCACGGCCAAGTTCCTCAACTGTGCCCTCACGGCAAATTCCTCACACTGCTCCTGCTCCTCCCAAGTCCTCAGCAGTTCCTTCAAAGTCCTCAGCTCCTGTGCATCTGGCTACATGTCAAAGGACTGCTGGTTTCTCGATTGCCTCTGGTGTTTCAGCAAGTTCCTCAGCTGCACCAATTTCATCATCTGGCCCGACTCTGCTGAAGACCAAAGCAACAGCTGGACGAGGTCCTCGGCCAAGTCCAAAGAAGAAACAGGTCGCATTCCATGTGCCTTCTGATGATGAAGCTTCTGATGATGAACTTGCGGAAATCATCAGAGACAGACAGGTGAAGGCCGCTAGAGCCAAAGGCACATCTGTGCCACTGCTGTTAGGTCCGAGGAAAATCATCGATTATTGATCTCTGGCACAAGGATCCAAACACCCCTATGCCTGATTTTCATCTGACCCCTGGACAAAGTCATATGTTGACCCATTTCATCACTGAAGAGAAATGGAAGTTTGAAAAGGCAAGAGAGATTAAGAAATCTCAATACATGAAGGAGAAGCTCCTGAAGAAAAACGTTGTCAGAATGACACCTGAGGAACTTCTCCAGGCTCAGTCTGAAATTCAAGCCCTCAGCAAGGACTTTGATGCCTACTATGCTGATTGGCAAGGAGCCAAAGTCAGATTCGTCAACCTGATGAAGAAATTCACCAATGTTGCTACCCCAACGCAACATGAAATTCCTCAGGTTGAAGCCTCAGCTCAGCCGACTGAAGAACATGCCAGCACCGCTGATGAAGTTCAGGCTGCTGATGAAAATGCCAGTTCCAGGGCTAATGATCCCATTCCAGCCGCTGAAGAAATTGCCAGGGCATCCACTAGTGGTGCGCCTGAAGAAACTGAACAAGTCAGGGCAACTGCATCAGTTGCGCCTGAAGAAATCCAACCAGATTCCTCAGCTCCTTCTGCGCCTACACCAACACCAATTCTTCCATGTGCATTTGATGTGAAGAAGACCAAGGCTGCAGAGCGAGCTGTAGTGAAGAAAAGGAAGGCATCAGCTGTGTCACATTCTTCGGCTGCGAAGAAAATGAAGCCAATGACCAGCTCACTCGAACATCCAATTGATGCTGTTCCAATTTCCTCCATGCCGTCAAAGGACCTTGTTCCTTTTGGAGAAGACTATGAGATCCCCATCGGATCTGATGAAGAACATCATTCTGCTGCTTCGTCAGAGCAGATTGATGAAGAAATTGAAGTGGACGCAATCCCTTCAATGCCAGTCATTTCCTCACCTATGCCTCAGTTCACAGCTGAAGAGGCTGGTGTTGAGGAAATTGAAGATGAAGATGTGGATATAGGATGCACCACACCAGTGATGAATGATGACTTCTGGGAAAGTCAGCATCCCAATACTCTTGTCTTCACCCCACTCCAACAGATACCTCAGTCCCCTGCACCAACAGTTCAATTGGGCTCTGAAGAAACTCAACCCACTCTCTCTGTACATGAAGAAATTCTAGCCACTATTGCTGATGAACCTGCTGCTGCTGATCCTCAGACTGCACCTGTTGATGAACAAGAAATTCCTCAGCCTGAAGAACCTGAGATCGCGATTCCTGAGGTG